>NW_008686620.1:15831-27510 GCF_000695815.1 Acanthisitta chloris | reverse complement strand
CTCCCCCTTCTCCCCCTCCTCACTGCCACCAGCCCCCAACTCACCCACCCATCACCCAACTGCACCAGGAGGTGCCCCCAGGCCTGGAGGAGGTGATGAGCTCTGTGCTGGGTACAGAGTGTCCAGGTGGGAGGAAGGCACTGGTGCCTCATCCTCGCCCAGGGCTGTCCCAAGGCCTCACCCACGGAGAGATGTGTGTCATGAGCTCCTACGTGTGCTGGTCCCAGTCGGCTCCTCTGGGCTGATTACACCTCCTCACTGGGATGGTGGGATGGGAATTGTCTTGGGCTCCCCAGGAGTTCAGCTCAGGTTGGGCTGCAGGAGGCTGGGAAAGACCTCAGAGCTCCTCAAATCCAAGCTAAGGACTCAATGTTGGGGTTAGATGGACAGAGGAGAAGGTTTGGCTTAAGTTTTGGAAAGGAAAAGGAGTTTCTACGTGCTGAGACTTGGATTTCGGAGAAGTGAGTAGGAATTAATACCATGCCTTGACCAAAGACCTCAAAAGTGGGACAATAAGTGGTGTGGAATAACAACTGGAGACACTAATTGGGTTGGAACTGGGATTAGGGAGTCATGAAAGACCTTCGAGATCATTGAGTCCAAGCTAAGGACTCAGAGCTGGGGTTAGATGGTCAGAGGAGAAGGTTTGGCTCAGGTTTTGGAGGCAAAAGGTGTTTCCTGGTTCATCTTTGGAGGCTGCACCAAACCATTGATAGGGGGAAGAGAAACATCCCTAGGACTAAACTTCACCTCCTCATCCTCAGCTCCTGGAGCTGCTCCTGGCTCGGGAGACAGGGAAGGGTTGGCAAGAAGCCGCAGAGCTTTCCAGCTCAACATGCTCCAGACAGACCTTCAGGGCTTCCTCTTATCTACCCCAATATCTGCTGCAGCTCCTTTGAAGCTGAGGGATGACTCTCCAGCCTGAGGCTAGTGGTGTTTCCACCTTCTCCAGCCCTGGAGCAAAGAGGAATTTGCTTCCTCTAGTCCCTTGGTGCAACCTCAGAGCCTAAAAACCTCCACGAGATTGAGGTTTGGGGTTGTGTCCATGTTCTCCCACAGCTTTGGTTGGCCCCAAACGTGTCCTCCAGACCTTGGTGGTCATAGTGAGCTGGTCATGGGTAATAAGTGTGTTGCTCTGCTCTTGGAGGAGCAATTCCATGATGGTCTCCAAGGGCTTTGGGCTTGGTCTGTCTCCTTCCAACTCATCTGCATTGGACTCATCAGTCAGTTGGCACATGGAGAGGATGATGAGTCTCAGGGGAAGCCAAAGGATGGTGAGAACAACAGGACCTGGAGAAGGTCACCCAGGGAGAAAGGTGGGATGAGTCCTGCTGGTCGAGATCTTTCATGGGGCAGGGAGAGATGGGATATGGGGCAGGAATTCCACCCTGGAAGGGGCTGGGATGGATCTCCCAGAGGATTCTCAATCCCTGGGAGTGTCCCAGGACACAAGTTTGAAAATTGTCCCCCCTGAACCAGAGTGAAGAACATTCAGCTCTGTGGGATTTTCAAGCAGGACTTTCCCAGGATGAGGCCTGGGAAGTGTCTTTGGATTGTTCCTCCTGGCCATGGATTTCTTTTCCTTTCGAAACGACCCAACAGCTTCAAAATGAGCTTTGAAATGACTTTTCAACCTGAGGTTTTTAGCTCTTTGAAAGAGAATTTCCCACTGAGGTTGATTCCAAATGGGATTTTATTGGCATTGCTAGGAACAGGTGGATATTTTTTTTTGAAGCTGGTGCTAAATTTGCCATGGAAGGAGTGAAGGGAAGAACCAGATTTGATGGGTTTTTTTGCTGTGGCAGTGGATGAGAGAAACCAGAGCTAAAGATGTTGATCTGGGAAGGGAGAAGGGAAGGGAATGGAAAAGGGAAGGGAAGGGGAAGGGAAGGGAGAAGGGAGAAGGGAAGTGGCTCATGGTGGAAGGGTCAGAGGGAAGAACTTTGAGCTGCAGATGAGGTTTCTCCTTGGCCCAGCAGAGCTGAGTGGCATGAGGTCCTCAAGGGCTCAGCAGGGACACGAGGACTCACTTCCAGCCCTGTCTTCCCAGGAAAACTGTTCCTTGCAGCAGCCAAACTTCATCTGGGGGGAACCTCCTGGCAGGAGGGTGTGAGGAACAGGAGCCAGGAGAGCTCAGGAGCAATGAGGCATCGGGTGGTAACCTCCACACCCACCTAATGACACCTCTTGGCAGCACCTCGAGCTCCTTTGGAGGGCAAACACCTCCTCCAGCGCCACGTCCTGCCAGGGCAGCCTGGGCAACTCTGCCTGCTGATCTGGGGGGTTGGTGGTGTCCCCCTGCTCTCCTGAGGGGCAGAAGGTGTTGGACCATCACTTTGCATCTCCTCAGGAGAAGAGTCAACTTGGATGCCCAGAAGTCCATGAGGAGACCTGAGAGGCAGAAGGTGTTGGACCATCACTTTGTATCTCAAACCAAGAAATGAATCAATTTTGGTTCCCAGAAGTCCATGCAGAGAGCTGAGGGGCAGAAGATGTGTTTGACCATCACTGGTGCATCTCAAATCCATGGGTCATGAGGAGAACTGAGAGGCAGAAGGTGTTGGACCATCGCTGGTGCATCTCCCCAGGAGAAGAGTCAACTTTGATGCCAGAAGTCCATGTGGAGGTCTGAGAGGCAGAAGATGTTGCACCATCCCTTTACATCTCAAACCCCGGAGATGAACCAACATTGGTGCCCCAGGAGAAGTGAAGGGAGAGAGGTGAAATGCTCACGTGGACGAGCACCTGAAGGAGCTCCCAGAGAGGCATCTCCAGCTCCTCTCTCAGCCCACGGAGAAGTTTGGTTACACCTTCTCAGACATTCCCCTGGGCATGCTCTGAGGGGAGTGGAGTTCCACCGACTGTCTCCGTCGAGCCTCGCGCTCCGCCCAGTCCTCCTCTGGCTCACGGCCCTTGAAGATGGCCAAGCGCTCTGAGAAGGTCTTGGCTTGGGGGAAGAGGATGTAGTTGTAGAGGATGGAAGCTGCTGCTGCCCCAAGCAGAGGTCCCACCCAGAAGACCTGTGGGAGGGGAAAGGAATGGGAGGTGAGGGAGAAGTGCTGAAGGCTGAGGGTGGGGAGAAGGAGAAGGTGTGAGGAGATGTGGAGGAGGTTTGTGGTCCTTCCTGGTTTGTGTGGCTTGGGTGGTCTGAGAGGGATGGGAGGGAGGAGGAAGAGGAGGAGGAGAAGGGGCTGAAGGAGAGGGAGGAAGGAGATGGAGAAGAAGGAGGAGGATGAGATGGAGAGGGAGAAGGAGGGGGAGAAGGTGAAGGAGGAGATGTAGGAGATGAAGGGGAGGGAGAAGGAAGAAGAGGAGAAGGTAAAGCAGAAGAAGGAGAAGTAGGAGATGAAGGAGAGGGAGGAAGAGAAGGGGGAGAAGAAGGAGAAGCAGGAGGAGGAAAAGAAGAAGCAGAAGAAGGAGAAGTAGAAGTAAAAGATGGAGGAGAAGGGGGAGTAGGAGAAGCAGAATGAGAAGAAGGAGGAGAGGGAGAAGGGGGAGGAGAAGGAGAAGAAGTAGGAGGCCACCAGCTTGTGGTGGCCACCTGTGAGCACATCAACCCAAACCACCTGAGCTTCTCCTCCAAACACTCTCCATGCAGGTGGAACCCACTGGGACCTCCTGAGCTGGGAGTGACCCCCAAGGCTCCAAGCCCAGACCCTTCACACCCCAAACTCTCCACCAACCACTCCTGGAGCTCTGTTCCCACTGCTTTGCGGAGCTTAAATCCCAGGGAGGATTCCCAAAGAATCCCCTGGAGAAGAATCCAACAGGAACCAGGAAAGATCTCCAGGACTTGCAACAACTCCACCCTCCATTGGCTCTTTTATTTTTGCTCCTTCTGCCAAGTCATGGTGGCCAAACCTCTTCCCCAGTTCTTGCTGTGACACTCCCAGTAGGACAAGCTAATTAAGCAGCCAATTAAGCAGCCAATTAAAGCCCCACCCTCTTCTCCTTATCTCTCCATCTCTCCTCCATTGGGGAGCAGGCATGGAAACACCAGGAATCCACCTGGCTCGGAGTGTTTCGAGGAACAAGATGCTCTGGAGGTTCATCCCAGCAGGGAGAGGAACCCAAACCCTTACCCAGTGGTCACAGAAGTCTCCGACCACGACAGCAGGAGCGAAGGACCTGGCAGGATTCATGGAGCACCCGGTGTAACGGATCTGCACGAGGACAACTCTGGTTAGTGGCAGCTCCAGAGATCTTCCACCACGTTGGGACGAGCCCTGATGGGTTCTGAGGGTGTTTCACCCCCTGCCTGAGCCCTCCAGCATTCCTGGTCTGGGAAAAGTATTCCAAGAGCTGTTCCAATGCTCAGCACTTGGCTCTGCTTCTCCAGAAACTCCTGGGGCCTCAGCCTTGGAACCTCCAAGGGCTGCAGGGAAAAGGTCCTGCCAGGCCTGATGCAGGAGGAAATTCCTTCTCCTTGCTGCTGAGGGCAGGAGAACATTCCCATGGATGCATGAACTGGTGGAGCTTCTGGGATGTGGTGGGATGTTGGGGTTGGCACAGCTGTGCTGAGTCTTGGGGCTGCTTTGGTGTGGAATCCAAGTAAGATTTCCATGGATTTCCATCCCAAAGACTTCCCAGGCCTTGAGACCCTCAGTTACCAATACATTCACACCAGGAGAGAAGATCCTACTGAGCCTTGGTGCTCCCCAAGGGACCTAACCAGCAGCAGAGCCCAAACTCCAAGCTCAAGCTGCAACTCTCCTATAACTTTGGTGGGATTTTCCCTTCCTTATCCACTGGAAAACCACAGGCTCCACAGCCCTCATCCACCCTGGAGATGTGATGCAGCCAAGGAATCCTTGGGCATAAACTCCAAGAGAATCCCAAAAAGTGCTGAGTTTCAGCCCATTCTCACCCCAAGGAGATGTCCCACAGCCACGGAAAGGCCAATGGACAGGGCAGGAGATCCCAAGTTGTCCTCCCTCCGTTCATCAGTGGAGGCAAAGATGCACAGGACCAGTTGGAAGGTGAGGAAGAGCTCAACAGTCACGGCCTGACCTGTGGTTGTCTCGTTGTGCAGCTGGAAGGGAAGAATAAACAACAAAAAAAGGGATTCAGGGCAGAGGGTTGGGAATCATGGAATGTTGAGGGGTTGGGATGGAGCATCCACAGCCTCCTTGGAGTATCCTCAACCTCCTTGGGGCATCCACAGCCTCCTTGGAGTATCCTCAACCTCCTTGGGGCATCCACAGCCTCCTTGGAGTATCCTCAACCTCCTTGGGGCATCCACAGCCTCCTTGGAGTATCCTCAACCTCCTTGGGGCATCCACAGCCTCCTTGGAGTATCCTCAACCTCCTTGGAGCATCCTCAACCTCTCCCTGGCCAACCTGTGCCAGTGTCTCACCACCCTCCCAGGGAAAAACTTCTCCTTGAGATCTCACCTAACTTTCCCTCTCTCCATTTCTCCCCATTCCTCCTTGTCCTGTTCCTGCAGCTCCTACCCAAGTCCCTCTGCAGTTTCCCTGGAGCTCCTTTCCCTTTCCTGGTGGTTCTTTCCCTCTCCTTGTGTGTCTTTCTCCAATCTCTTTCCCACTCTCCCCTGCTCCACATCAAAGGAACCACAGCACCTTCCCACCAACCCCAGACCACAAACCTCTTCTGCTGTCCCTCAGCCTTCCCAAATCCCCTTCCTGCTCCATCCCAAGCCCCTTCAGGTGCTGGAGCTTTACCTTGTTGATGGCCAAGCCTTCCCTGCAGTCTGCTGGAGTGATCTCGTGCAGGATGGCAGCTCCCACCACCCCCCCCAGGAGCTGGGCCACCACGTAGAAGACAGCACGGAGGAAGGAGACCTGGGAGCCGATGAGACAAGCCACCGTCACCGCCGGGTTGATGTGAGCCCCACTGATGTGTCCCAGGGCTTGCACCAGTGTCCCGATGGCCAGGCCGAAAGCCAAGGAGATCTGGAGGATGCTCGGAGGAGAAGCTGAAGGCCAGTTGAGAGCAGAGCCAAGGCCGAAGAGGATGAAGACCAAAGTAGCCAAGAATTCCACCAAGACAGCCTTGGTGAAGGCGATGGATCTCAGTTCCCACATCATGAGGCTTCAGGTTCTGCTTGGAGTGTCCTCAGGGGTTGCTGTGGCCTTGGGGGATGGTGAGGGACAGGTATATATAACTCTGGAGGTGGAGGAGGGTCCTGGGACACCTGGGCAGGACTTGGGATCCAAGGAAACCTGATGCTTTTGTTCCTGGTGTGTTCCAGCTGAGGGAACATCAGACCTACCCCTTCTCTTCCAGCTCATAAATCACCATCCAACCGTTCCAAGAGGCTCTTCCCCTTCTCCTGGGGTTCCTTCCCTGGTTGTCCCCAGAGGTGTTGTTTGCTCCTGTCTTCTCCAAGCTGGAGGAAACAATGGCAGGTCTGGAGGTCTGGAGAGGAGACCGGGCTTGAGCTTTCTCAGGAGGGACAACAACAATCTCTGCTCTCTGGGACTAGTAGCAGGACCCAGGGAAGGGCTGGAGATGTTCCAGAGGAGGTTTAGGTTGGAGATGAGGAGGAGGTTCTTCCCCCAGAGGTGTTTGGGCACTGGGACAGGGTTGGGTTGGACATCAGGAGAAGGTTCTTCCCCCAGAGCTTTCAGGTAGACTAGATGATCTTTGTAGTTCCCTTCCAAGTGGACTCTTCTTCCTCCTTCTTCTCCATCCTCTTCTCACATCCCTCCCCTTTTCCCACCATTTCCCTCCTCCTTCTCCCTACAACAAAGATCCTGATGGGAATGTCACTCCTAATAAGTGAGACATGGTGGGAAGGACAATCCAACCATGGATTGTCTGGTCAAGGTGAGATTATACTCCCAGAAGACTTTTCCTTTCTCCTGGACTTCCTCAGAGACTTGTCCCACCCTGTGGAGATTCTCCAGCCATGGAGCCAATCCCATAAACCATGTTTGGAGGTTTCATGGGAGATGCTGAGCCATGGAATTTGGGCAGAGCCAGGACCTGGTGCAGAGCTGGCAGCTCCGAGGAGGTTCCTCAAGGTAGTCGTTAATTCAGGGGCTGCAATTAGTGCCAGGCACGAGGGAGACGACACAGGTAATTAGGAGGAGGTGATACCTTGTTGATTAGTGGTTAGGTCTGGGGAGCAAGGACTGATGGGTCAGAGCTTAGGGCTAATTAAAAGGCAAGAGAAGGCAACAGGGTTGAGCTCTGGGCAACCCAAAGGTCCAGACTCATGGGTCTTCCTCCCACGTGGCTGTGGAAAAGTTGTGGTAGGTCCTTGGGTTGAGGTTTGAGGGGTCTGGGATGAGCTTTGAGGTGTCTCTGATGAGCCTCCACAGCCTCCTTGGGGCAACCTCAACCTCCTTAGGGCACCCACAGCCTCTCCCTGGCCAACCTGTGCCAGTGTCTCACCACCCTCCCAGGGAAAACTTCTCCCTAAGATCTCACCTAACTTTCCCTCTCTCCATTTCTCCCCATTCCTCCTTGTCCTGTCCCTGCAGCTCCTCCCCAAGTTCCTCTGGGTCCGGCCCCTGCAGCTCCTACCCAAGTCCCTCTGCTGCTTCCCTGGAGCTCCTTGAAGGTCTCCACACAACCTTCTCCTCTCCAGGCTGAGGAGCCCCAAGTCCCTCATTCCTTCTCCAGCCCTTGGAGTGGGGTGGGATCACCATCCCTCCCTGACGCTCCAACAGGAATCCAATGCTCTTTTGGAGCCTGTTGGTGTCTATGTTGGGACAACAACAACTCCTGGTGCTTTGAGCTTCCTCCCAGGAGTAGAAACCAGCCTGGGAAATGTGTTTCCAACCCCTTTTTTTTTTCCTTCCAGGGAAGGAGCAGATCTTGCACAACTCTGAGCTCCTCCAGTGCCTCCGATCATCGCTGTGATCTCTCTGCTCCTTTGGCTTCCAGGGCAGTGTAAACACCCCTGAGGTATCTCCCATTCCATCTCACATACCTCCGAGCCACGGAGGAGAAAAGATTTCTTGCAGAAACACCACGGAGGTTTTTCCTGCTTTGGATTTGATCCCTCAAAAGAAGCTTCAGGCCTGGCTGGGAATTCCATGTTTTCCTCCTTTTCTCCATCAGCAAGGAGCACCTGAAGGTAACTCCTCCTCCTCTAAACCAGTTACAGCTGCTCTGGGAAGTCCATCCTAGACCCTCGGACCCTCCCGGGGGGAATTCCTTCCCAAAATCCCACCTAAACCTCCACTTTTCCAGCTTGAAGCCATTCCCTGTGTCCTATCTCTCCAGGCCTTGTCCCAAGTCCTTCTCCAGCTCTCCTGGAGTTCCTTCAGGCACTGGAAGAGGCTCTGAGGTCTCATTGGACCTGTCCCCTCTCCATTCCTTGTCCCAGTCCCTCTCCAGCCCTGAGATGTGGAGGTTGAGGCAGAGGATGAAGACCTCTGGCAGGGACAGAAGTTCTGCTCTCCCCAGTCAGATTCCCAGAGAACATTCCCCAGAGGAGACACCAGTTCTCCACCTTTTCTGACCTTTCCAGTTCCATCCCCAAAACCTTGTCACCCAGGAGCTCCTTGGCTCAGGCTCTGTTTGTTGTTCTTGTTTGGACTGAGCAGGAGGATTAGCACTGCTCTGGTTTCCTCCAGGACCTCCCCGAGCTGAGTTTGAGTTCGGGCCAGGAGTGAGGGCTGAGCTCAGGAGAAGTTTCCCTTCATTCCCTAATCCCTTTCCAAGGATTTGCAGGTTCCACTCCTGAAGGTTTGCCCAGGGTTTCATTGAGGGAGACAGAGAAGAAAAGTCCTGAGCAAGTTGAGTTGATCCCATTGGGCTCAGCTCACACTTCTGGGGCTGAAGAACATCCTGAGACATGTGGAAAACATGAAGTTTCAGGTTCAGAGTGACTCATGGAGAGGTTTGGGTGGGAAGGAGCTTAAATCCCATCCCATGGGCAGGGACACTTCCCACCAGCCCTGGTGGCTCCAAGTCCCATCCCACCTGACCTGGAACACTCCCAGGGATGGAGAAGCCACAACTTCTCTGGACTATGCCCAACCCCAACATCCCCCAAGGTTGGAGACCTTGGTTGAGACTAAAGAGGGGAGGAAAAGAAAGTGATTTCCCTTGTTTGGGGGCTTGAAATTCCAGGCCAGGACCTGGCAGAGAATCATCCCTAGGACAACAATTCCCTGGAACAAACCAAACCCCAGGAGAACCCCTAACTTGTTGACCCCATAGTGGACCAGACCCTGGAAGCTCCTTGTTCCCTCCCCAGGCAAGAACCTCCCCTGGTGCCAATGCATCGGGTGGTGACGTCCCATGGGGTGGCAGAGCTGTGCCCAGAGCTGTGTTTGCTCACCCAGGCACAGCCCAGAGCCAAACCAGCCCTGGAGGACCTGGGGCTTTTGCCACCAGAGCAGTGACACGGAGAGCAACGTGGCCTGGGCCGGGACCTCCTTCCCTCGGGACCAGGGACCAGGAGCTGTGGAGCTGCAGGCCAGGAGGACCAAGGAAGGAGCTCCAGGAGGGGTTGGCTCTGGGCAGCTCTGGATTGCAAAGGAATGAAGAAGTTGGGATAGATGTTGGTGGGAATTGGTTCTGGTGGTGGTTCTAGGGGATAGTGGTGCCTGTTCCCTCCTGTCCTGGCTCCGGGAGTTCTATGGATCTGGGACCCTCATCATATCCTCTGTCTTCAGGCCAGGAGGACCAAGGAAGGAGCTCCAGGAGGGGTTGGCTCTGGGCAGCTCTGGATTGCAAAGGAATGAAGAAGTTGGGATAGATGTTGGTGGGAATTGGTTCTGGTGGTGGTTCTAGGGGATAGTGGTGCCTGTTCCCTCCTGTCCTGGCTCCGGGAGTTCTATGGATCTGGGACCCTCATCATATCCTCTGTCTTGTCCTGGTGCCTGTTCCCTCCTGTCCTGGCTCCGGGAGTTCTATGGATCTGGGACCCTCATCATATCCTCTGTCTTCTCCTGTCCTGGTTCCTGCAGCTCTATGGATCTGGAACCCTCATCATCTCCTCTGTCTTCTCCTGTCCTGTCTCCTGCAGCCCCATGGATCTTATAGCCTCGAACTTCACCACTTTCCTTCACTTAGATCCTCCTTCCACTCCCTCCATCTCCTTCCACCTTCTCCCCCATGTCCCTCCTGCTCTGCCTCCTTCCCACTCCTCCCCAGAGTGAGGCAGGAGCCCTGAGGGACCTGCAGTTGGTTGCTCAAAGGCCTTCGGCTCCTTCCCAACAAGGAGAAGAAAAAAAGTTCAACCTGGGCCACTTGTGCTGGTGGTTTCTGTGTGGGTTTGGGGTGTGGTGCAGGAATCAGGTTGGCACTCACAAGCAAAGCCCTTTGAGGAAGGTTCTCCAGCCCAGGCTGAGCTCTTGTCCTCACTTCCTCCTCTTGTTCTTGCCCACAGTGGTGGGGTTTGGCCTGGAGGTGTCAGAGCGATTTGAGTTGGATCTAGAGGAGAAGAACATTGGCAGCTCTTCCAAGGCTGTGCCAGCAAGAGAAACCTGTGGAAAGCTCTGGAATCCAGTTGGCTCCTGGAGTTCCCCAGGGGTCAGTTCAGGTTGGAAGGAGCTCCAAGTTCATCCCATCCCAGCCCTGTCTTGTATTTGATGGTTTGGAGGAGGAGGTTGAGTTGCACTTCAACAAGTTTGTGGCTGAGCCAAAGTTTGGGAGGGAGTGTGGATCTGCTGGAAGGCAGGAGGGACCTGGAGACATGAGCTGATTGCCATGGGAGGAGGTTGAACAAGGCCAAGTGTGGTGTCCTACACTTTGGCCATCCCAATCCCACCCGGTGGGACAGAGTGGCTGCAGAGCAGCAGGAGAAAGGGACCTGGAGTTGGGGTGGACAGGGAGCTGAGCAGGACAAGCAGCGTCCTTGTCCCTCAGGGGGACAAGGAGGTCAATGCCATCCTGACCTGGAGCAGGGACGGTGTGGTCAGCAGGACCAGGAGGTGATTCCTCCCCTGGACTCAGTGCTGGTGAGGACACACCTTGAGTCCTGTGCTCAGTTCTGGGCCCTCAGCTCAGGAGGGACATTGAGGGGCTGGAGATCAGGAGAAAGTTCTTCTCCCAGAGGTGTTTAGGCACTGGGACAAGATTGGGTTGGAGATCAGGAGAAGGTTTGAAGAGATTTTTTGATGGAGTGCTCAGACATTGGAATGTGCTGCCCAGGGAGGTGGTGGATTCACCATCCCTGGAGGTTTTCAAGATGAGAGTGGATGTGGCACTTAGTGCCATGGTCCAGTAACCACGGTAGGGTTGGACTCAATGATCATTGAGGTGTTTTCCAACACAGCTGAAAGAGCAACAAAGGAAAAAATGCTCTCCTGGGTGGGGCCTGAGCTGCTCGAGGAGCTCTGAGCTGCTTTGGTTGGGTCAATGGAGCTCATGAATTCGCCTCAGTGTGAAACCACTTGAAGATACATCTCACTGGGCTTCGGCACACCCCAAAAGCTGCTAAAGAAATCCATTCAGCACTGGAAACGTTCTCAGTGAGGTTGTAGAGGTCCTCGGTGCTGGGCCGAGAGCGAGATGGGACAGGCCCAGGTGGCTCAGGTTCTTCCCTGAGTGATTTGTGGTCACTTGCGTCACGCAGAGGTGTCAGGTCGAGCGAGAGGAATCTGCCTACGCATGGGGGAGGTGGAGGAAATGAAGGTCCTTTCAGCTAGGATGGGCTCAAATCCCAACCTGGCCAGGATCTGTGGGCAGGAATGACGTAGGAAAGGTTTGGAGGAGGAAGAGGTTTGTAGGGCAATCGGGAGGCGGAATCACAG
>NW_008686620.1:13700-15763 GCF_000695815.1 Acanthisitta chloris | reverse complement strand
TCGGGAGGAGGAATCACAGAGGGGGTTGTTTCTTTGGAGTGGAGGTGAGGATGGCACATCTCAGGGGACACGGGAGATGGGGATGGGATGTTGGGAAGGAATTCCTCCTGGGAGGGTGATGAGGAGCTGGGATGGATCTCCCAGAGCAGCTCGAGCTGCTTCATCCCAGGAAGGTATGATCTGGTGGGAAGGGAGGTGGGATCATGGGATGGGTTGGGCTGGAAGGAGCTCAAAGCTCATCCAGTTCCACCCAGGGACACTTTCCACCAGCCCAGGTGGCTCCAAACCTCATCTCACCTGGCCTGGGACACTTCCAGGGATGGAACATCCTCTGGGAATTCCATCTTGGCCCCTCAGACCAATTCCCTTCACCCTCTTCAGGTTTCCACCTCTCCTGAGCCTTCAGGGTGACTGAAATTTTCCCTTGGGAATCTCCCTGGGATCGCGTCAGGGTGGGAGGAGAGGACAGAGCTTGGTCCCTCGGGAACAAACCAGGACATTTGTGGCTCTTCTATCCTCCCAACTCTCCTTGTGCCTGTCCTTGTGTGTTACTCTCCCACCCAGGGCCCAAACTGGGATAATCCACGGAGAATCCAGGAGAAATTCCTGGTTTTTTGAAGCCTTTCCCTGCCAGTGGCTTCATTCCCTCTTGGGGATGGGGGAAAGGACATTTCTGAGGCCTCCTGGGTGTGCCATGGCAAGTGTTGATGCAGCAAATCCCTTAATTATCCCATCAGGCTTTTCTTTCCCTGGGTTTTGATGGGATTGAGTGTTCAGCAAAGTTGCTTTAATCCCCGGGAAATCCCTGGTGGATTTGGCAGGGTGTGGAATTTTATGGCTCTTTCTGGTCGGGCTGAATGTTCCAGGGAAGTGTGTGAAGGGTCTCTGGAGCCTGATCCCGTGGGAATGGGCTTGGAGCTGGATGAGGATGCTGAGCTCTTCCCCCGGGTGGGATCTGCTCTGGGGGATTGGGGAAAAGAGAAGATCTAGAAGAAATCAACCCTTAGGAGGACTCTGGAATGGTTGAGAGGTTCCAACTCGAGCAGGAAAACAAGGATCAAGGCTTGGAGCAGCTTCTTTGGGAGGAGGAGGAGGAGGAGGATCCCTGCAGGGCTGAGGGATCTGCTCTTCATCATCAGCTGGGCACAGTCATCCTCATCTCCAGGGCAGAGTGGAGACTCCTGGAATCTCCCAGATCAGGTCCTGGCCAAGGAGAGCCACAAGGAGAGCCTCCTGAAGGTGTTTCCTGTCGGTGTTGGATTTGGTAGGAGCTTGGGAATGAGGGAATACCCTGGGATGAGCCTTGGGGGTGGGAAAGGACCTTCTGGCCAACAACTGGAGCTGTGTCAGGATTGGGTTGGAGATGAGGAGAAGGTTCTTCCCCCAGAGGTGTTTGGGCACTGGGACATCTCCCCAGGGCAGAGGTGATACCCCCAACCCTGAAGGAGCTCCAGGAGTGTTTGGACCCTCAGGTCTAGGGTGGGATTTTGGGGTTGGACTGATGATCCTCACGGATCTCTTCTAGCTGAGGACATTCCTGGCAGAGCTTTAGACTCCCTTCCCTGCTCTCCTCACTCAGGCCAAGGCTGTTGTGGTTGGCTCTTCCTTTTCCTGAGGATTTCTCCTCTCCCAGCACCAACATTTGAGCTCTCTGAAGTATTTCCACCCTGGGTTGGAGCTGTGACATCCTGCACTGACCCACCAAGGGACCTTCCTTGGCCTTTGGAGGAACTTCCCTGGGGGTTCCTTAAGGAGGAACCTCCCAACCCCACACATCACCTGGAGCTTCTCTTACCCCTTGGCTCATCCCAGGCCTGAAGAAGTTCCCCAAGCTGAGCCTGTTGGATCTCATCCACCCATGGATGCAACCACAACCTCCAGACTCACCTGCTGCCTCCACTTCCTCTCCCTCCCTTGGACTCCTGCCCGGGTTTGCTCCTCTGCCCAAGCTGGAGGAGATCGAAAACTCTTGAGCTTGTGCTTAAGTGGCTTTTAATTGATCCAGAATAATCCCGACAAGTCTTTGCAGCAGAATCACCTCCTTTTCCGAGTGAATGGTTGGG
>NW_008686620.1:11794-13669 GCF_000695815.1 Acanthisitta chloris | reverse complement strand
GGATCACTCTTAACCCTTCCTTCTCCAGTGCTCCAAAGGATCCATGCAGAGGGATGAGGTTTTCCAACCCCTTTTCCCTGCAAACAGCCTCTCCTGCACCTCCCCAGGGTTGGGATTAGGGAGCCTGGAGGTTCTCAAGGCTTTGGGTCACCTTGGGGGCATCAGAGAAGTTCGTTTAGCCTTTGTGCCTCTATCAATCAGTACCTCCTTATCAGACTAATTAAGGGTGTGATTCTTCTCCCAGGAGAACAATCCGTGGCTTGAAGGGGTTGGGGAAGAGCCAGAGGAGGTTGTAAGGACTCAGCTCCTGCTCTGAGTGGGAACTACCTCAACTCATGGAGTGTTAAGGGGTTGGGATGGAGCTTGGAGATCATCCAGTGCCAACCCCCTGTCCTGGGCAGGGACAACTTCCACCAGAGCAGGTTGGGCAAGGCTTGGGACAACCTGGAATGGACAGTGATGGGGTTGGGGCATCCTCAACCTCCTTGGGGCAACCACAGCCTCCCTTGGGGCAATCTCAACTTCCTTGGGGCATCCTCAACCCTGGACAACCTGTGCCAGTGTCTCCCCACCCTCCCAGGGAAAAACTCCCTAAGACCTCCCCTAATTTTCCCTCTCCATTTCTCCCCATTCCTCCTTGTCCTGTCCCTGCAGCTCCTACCCAAGTCCCTCTGCAGCTTCCCTGGAGCTCCTTCAGCTCCTGGCAGGTCTCCACACAACCTTCTCCTCTCCAGCCCCAACTCTCTCCTGGGGAAGGTTCTCCAACTCTCTTACCACCTCTGGATTTGCTGCCACAGTTCCCTGTCCACGTTGAGGGCCCAGAACTGTCCCAGCTCTCCAGGTGGAGCAGAGCAGAGGACAATCCCCTCCTTGGCCCTGCTGGCACATTCCTTGGGAGTGTGTTCCCACAGATCTCCCTCTGGTGCTCCTGACAGCTCCAGTCCCTCAGCATTTTGTGCCTCTGCTGTTTGGGCTCAGGGTGTGCCCTGCTTGTCCTGGCTCTTCCTCTCTCCTGGGCAAATTTCCTGCCCATGGGAACCACTTCACTGTGCAAAGGAACAACATTTTCACACCTCCTGCTGCTGCCTGTGGAATGAGAGGAGATGTCTCCATCTCCCTGTGCCCTGGAGATTGTATTCCTTCCCACCCTGACCATGGCATAGTGCCCCTCATCCCTAACCTCCTTCCATCCTCCCCATCCCTAAACTTGTATCCTTCCCATCACTCCCTTCATCCCCCTGGTCCCTAACTTCCCTCTATTCCCCCATCCCTAACCTCCCTCCAACCTCCCTCCATCCCTAAACTTGTATCCTCCCCATCACTGTCCCTTCAACCCCTGATCCCTAACCTCTCTTCATCCCTAACATCCCTCCATCCCTAACCTGCCTCAACTTCCCCCTACTCCTAATTTCTCTCCATCCTTAACTTCTCTCCATCCCTAACTTCTCTTCATCCCCTCATCCCTAACCTCTCTCCATTCCACTATCCCTAACCTCTCCATCCTCATCCCTAACCTCCCCCCATGCCTAACCTCTCTTCATCCCCCTTATCCCTAACTTCTCTCCATTCCCCCATCCCTAACCTCCCTCCATCCCTAACCTCCCCCAGCTTCCCCCTATCCCTAACCTCCCTCCATCCCTAATTTCTCTCCATCCCTAACCTCTCTCCATCCCCCCATCCCTGACTTCTCTCCATTCCTCCATCCCTAACCTCCTCCATCCCTCCCCTCCCCTCTCTCCCTCCTCTCCTGCCTCCCGCTCTCCCTCCTTCCCTTCCGCTCCGCGCACTCCTTTTCCCGTTTTCCCGAGTGCCGCAGCCGCGCATGGTCCAGCCCTGCCCCCCGCGCCCGTGGACGTTGCTAGAAGCAGAAACCAT
>NW_008686620.1:7217-11744 GCF_000695815.1 Acanthisitta chloris | reverse complement strand
CCGTCCCGGGAAAAGGGGCAGGGAGGCGATTCCCAGCCCAGCCCGAGCCCTCCAGCCGCTCCAGCCTGGGCAGAGCATGACCCAAGGCAAGGTAGGGAGGAGGAGGATGAGTCCAGCCCCGTTGCATAATCCGGCTTGGCAGGAGGAATGTGGGATGGAGGGGAAGGATTTCGGGGATTTCAGGAATGTGCGCGGAGGAGGGAGCGGAGCTCAGGGCATGGACCCCTGGGGTGGGGTGGGAAGGGACGGGGAGCTGTTTTGGGGGTCGGGGATGTGTTTTTGGCGCTGCATTCCCAGCTCAGGCCCGAGCCATCCTGGATTTTGGGGGCTCGGGGTGATGGCTGTGCCTTCCCACCCTTGTGTCCTGAGCATCTCCTTCCTGACCCAGAGGTTGTGGATTTGGGGAGCTCGGGACAGGGAGGGGGAGGGACCCACGGGCTCTGCCAGCCCCGAGTGCCATCGCCATGGCAACAGAGCTGGATGCAGAACAGCTCCGTCAGCCCCGGCGGCTCCTGGGGATCCTGCGGGTCTGGAATGACATTGGGATCAGGGACAGGGATGGGACAGTCCCTGGGAAAGGGCACAGGTGGCTCTGGGACACATCCTGACCCGTTAATTAGGCTGTGCCTCATTTGGGGCTCCCTGTGCTTCCAGCCCTGACATCCTTCCATCCCCCGGTCCCTAACCAATCCCTCAAATCGTCTCCATCCCTAACCTCCTCCATCCCTAACCTCCCTCCATCCTCTCCATCCTCCCCATCCCTCACCTCCCCCCATCCCCCTGGATGGGTTAATTCCCCTTTCCCCTTCACCTGGGGCTGTTTGTGGCTCCATCCCCTGATCCCTGCTCTCCAATGCTGAGCTGGCACCTCCTTTGGCCATGAGGAGAGGACACTGGGAGTTCACCCTGGGATGAACCAGTAGGTTGAAGGGATCAGATTCCCAAGGAGGAGCAAGTTCTCAGGTGGCCCCAGGACGACTCCTTCCTGGGATTTCATCCTCTTGGGATCTCAAGTGGCTCCGGATTATGGGCTGGATCCCTCTCTCCCCTCCATCCCATCAGAGGCTGTTCTGGGGCTACAGGGATGGATCCGTTGGGAGTCCACAGGGATTTCTGGGTATCCTTCCCATTCCTGACCCTTCCCCCTTTGGAGTCATGCCCAGCTTTAGTCCAGGTCAAGTTCTCCCTCTCTGTGCTGGTTTTCCCAATCTTTCCCCTCTCTGTGCAGCTCTCTGTGACCTCCAAACCCCCCGAGGGGCAGGCAGAGAAGAAGGACAATGCGTCGGCTCCACCAGCTCCTCCATCCTATGAGGAGGCAACAGCAGGAGAAGGGTTGAAGGCTGGAGCTTATCGTCCTCCCCCGACGGCTCCACTCCATCCCAGCTGGGCCTACGTCGACCCCAGTAAGGCTGAACCGGGGGGAAAACTGGGACGGGAGAAGGAATTCCCCAAGGGGGTGGGGGGGTTGGAGGGAAAGGGGAAACAGGGATAAGGAGGGAGCCAGGAATAAGGGGAACTAGGAATAAGAGGAGAACCAGGGACAGGGGGATCCTGGGATAAGAGGGAAGAAACCAGGGATAAGGAGAACCAGGGATAGGAGAGGAACTAGGGATAAGGGGGAACCAACCTGATTTGGTGGTGGTGGGACCTGATGTGGTGGTGCTGGGGAGGGAGGAGTTGGGTGGTGGGACCTGATCTAGTGGTGGGACCTGATGCCTGAGCTGTCCCTCAGGCAGCAGCCCAAGCTATGGCAGCAGTGGGTACCCAGGGGACACGGAGATGCTCACCACCTTCAGCTGGGACGACAGGAGCGTGCGCAGGGTCTTCATCAGGAAGGTAAGGACCACGTTCCTCCAGGCTGGAGGGGCAAGAGGTCACCCCAAGACCTTGGAGAGGACCTGGCTGGGAGGGCTGGGCTGGTGTCCCCACCTGGGTGGGAAGAAGAACCTGCAGGTGCTCATGGGTCACTTCTCCTCACAGGTTTATGCCATTCTGATGGTCCAACTCTTGGTCACGGTGGTTATTGTGGCTTTCTTCACCTTCTGGTAGGTGACCTTGCTGTGTCCCCTGGGTAATCTGGGCCTGGGGTGGGGTTGGATCTTGTGTGGACACCTGGAAGTTGAGTGGCCACCTGGATGTGGTGTGACCTCCTGGATGTGGTGTGGCCACCTGCAGGTGGTGTGGCCACTTGAATGCTCTATGGACACCTGGAGGTTGAGTGACCACCGAGATGTGGTGTGGCCACCTGAATGTTGTATGAACACTACATGTACTGTAGACACCTGGAGATCATCCCCATGAGCTCCAACAGACAACCCAAGCTGAGAGAACCCTCTGAGATCCCTCTACCACCCCATGGGGCTCATGCCCCACCACCCCTGGCCGTCCCACCACCAGGTCCTGCTGCTGTGGCCCATGAGCTGCTGCATTTCTCCATGGGAGCTATCGAGGCCATCAGATCTCCCTGCAGGGACCACGTTACCTCCTGGAGCAGCAGCTCAGGTGTCTGAGCTCACAGGGCTCACATTGCCTCGGGGATGAATAATGCACCAGGGTCAAGTTGAGCCTTTGGTCACCTCAGAGCAACCAGAACTTCTTCCAGCTCACGGTGGAGCTGATCTTGGCCATGCCACATTGGGTTCTGCTCCAGCTGCTGGAAGAGGCTTCAGACAAGTGTGTGAGATGTTCTCCACACGCCTCATCACCCTGAGCCTGTGCTGAGGTTGATGGAGCAGCAGCGTTGGGTGGGATTGGCTTTTGGTTGCTTCCTGCTCAGTGTCTTCTCTCTCCTCCTCACAGTGAACCCGTCAAAGGTTATGTCCAGACGCACTCGGCCTTGTACTGGGCTTCCTAGTGAGTATCTCCTGCTTCTCCTAGAGGTCCAAACAGAGGTGGGACAGGCTGTGCTGAGGGTGGGAAGGGTCTCCACCACCTTCCAAACCCTTCTGTGTCCTCCACGTCAAGACTCATCCACTGTGTGTGGGTGGGGAATGCAAAGGATCGTGGGTGGGTTGGGTTGGAGGGACCTGAAAGATCATCTTGTGCATCTCCTGCCATGGGCAGGGACATTGCCACCAGCCCTGGTGGCTCCAAACGCTGTCCAACCTGGCCTGGAACACTGTGGGTGCCCCAAGGAGGTTGTGGTTACCCTAAGGAGGTTGTGGCTGCCCCAAGGAGGTTGTGGTTGGAGGTTGTGGTTGGAGGTTGTGGTTGTCCCAAGGAGGTTCTGGACACTCCAACCCCATCACTGTCCATTCCAAGTTGTCCCAAGCCTTGTCCAACCTGCCCTGGCGGGAGTTGTCCCTGCCCATTGGCACTGGATGATCTCCAAGCTCCATCCCAACCCTTCCCACCCCATGGACCCCTGAGCTCCTGTGTCCAGACTGTCCCCAGAGGTGACCCAGAGCTGCACTGGGTTCCATCCAGCTCTGCTGGTTTCTTGGATGCCTCTGGCGTTAGTTGCTGCTCGTTAGGTGTGAGATGTAATTAGCTGTGCACGAAGCTCCGTGAACTTGGCTTTGATGAGCTCCCACCCAACTCCTGCGACATGTCCAGGCCCTGGAGATGAGCCACAAGGTTATGTAAGCCCTGGAGGTGACACCTCCCAGCAGCAGAAGGAGCTGGCAGAGACAGGTCTGACCCTGAAGGAGAATTCCAAGCTCCTCTGGGATCAGGTGGGAGCTTGGAGAAGGAACATTGGCTTAGATCTTCTCAGGAGTTCACCACCTCCAGGTCTGGGATCTTCTCCCTGCCCAGTTAGGCTTGATCTCCTCCTGGTTTTCAGGAGGAACAAACATCTCTTGGGCTTCTTGGGGTGTTGGTTGTCCCACTGTGTCCTGCTCTGGTGGAGCTGGAGAGGGATTTGGGATTAGGCCTGGAGGGACCTGGAGATGAAGGAGCTCTCCTGGAGCTCCTTTAGACACTGGGAAAGGCTCTGAGGTCTCCCTGGAGATTCTCTTTTCCAGGCTGGACACACACTCATCCCATCCCATGAGCAGGGACAGATGTTCCAAGGTTTGATCACCTTTTCCATGCAGGAACATTCCCTAATATTCACTCTCAATCCAATCCATGCTCTGTTGGTCATTCACAAACCCACCTGGGTCTTCTCTTGCTCCTCAACCCAACCCTAGAGCCAACCTCTAGGTTCTCCAGGGAGGTTTTAGTCCCACCTTGAGGATTGGACCATGCAGAGTAGACACCTGTGGGCAGAAAGCAGCTGTAGTAGGAGATCCTACAGGGAGTGACCACCTTGAGCTTCCTCACCCTCCACCTGTGTCCATCACAGAGTGCAGCCAAGCTCTGGATCGTGGTGGGACATCAGGTGGAGATTTCTCAGCTTCACCGAGACTTAGGGTTGGGTTTCCTTGTCCAAACTCTTCTCTCTCCCTTCCAGTGCTGTTTTCTTTGTCACCTACTTGATCCTGGCCTGCTGCTCCGGCCCCAGGTGAGATTCCTTCTGGGCTTTTCCACAGCCCCACGAGGTGCAGGAGGAATGGGATCCTCTTCTGGATGAGATGGGATGGG
>NW_008686620.1:6808-7130 GCF_000695815.1 Acanthisitta chloris | reverse complement strand
TTCAAGCTCATGGCATGGCTGACCTGGCCCTGGTTCTTCTCTTCCAGGAGGTACTTCCCATGGAATCTCATCCTGCTCAGCATCTTTGTGAGTAGAACATCTGGAGAAGATCTCTCCCCTGCCCCTGTGTGGGTTTGGATGGGATTGGGATGGGGGAAAGGGGGATAGGGTGGGATGGGATGGGGTGGGAGGAAAGAAAGGAATCTCTGTTGGTTGAGAGCATCCAAGCCTTGGAGGGTGGTGGGACCTGGTGGGTGGTGGGATGGGTGGTGGGGTGGGACCTGGTGGGGGGTGGGAACAGGAGGCTGGAGGGGAAGGGGGG
>NW_008686620.1:1168-6424 GCF_000695815.1 Acanthisitta chloris | reverse complement strand
GGGAACAGGAGGCTGGAGGAGAAGGGTGATGGGATGTCTCTCCCCCAGACGCTCTCCATGGCTTACCTCACGGCCATGCTCTCCAGGTAGGTGGGGTTGTGGCCTCTGGATGTGTTTCTGCTCCCAGTCCTGCCCCTTCCCCCTAAAAATACCCTGTGCCCGGAACACATGGACCTCCTGCTGTCCATCTACTGTCCACCTACTGTCCACCACCTCCATGGACACCTGCTGCCCACCACCTACTGTCCACCTACTGTCCACCATTTTCATGGACACCTACTGTCCACCTACTGTCCACCACCTCCACGGACACCTCCTGCCCATTCCCTGCTTCTCTCAGTTGCTTCCAGCATGATCCCAGTTGCTCCCCATGAGGCTGAAGGACCTCGAGGTGAGGTGTGAAGGAGGACCCAGAAACCCCCAGAAACTTTCTCCTCCTGAGGACAATCCCAGAGCTCCTTATTCCCTTGGGATTGACATTTCCCCTCCTGAACTTCCTCCTGCTCGATCCTTCCTCCTCCTCCTCCCTCTGGGAATCTCCAGGAGGTGACTTGGATGTGTCTTTGCAGCTACTACAACACCAAATCCGTTCTGCTGTGCCTGGGGATCACAGCCCTCGTGTGTCTCTCCGTCACCATCTTCAGCTTCCAGACCAAGGTCAGCAGCTCCGGCAAATCCCTCGGGAACGGGAAGCTCCAGGGCTGGGACACGGGGCCTGGAGGGAAGGGATGGATGGAGGAGATCCCTCAGGGGGGTTGGGATGGGATGGGAAGGTTGGGAGAGGTGAGGAGTGTCCCAGGGGGTGGGTGGGGTTGGACTGAGGATGATCCAGGATTTCTGGGGCTGAAAGGTGCTGATGGTTGAGGATGATCCAGGATTTTTGAAGGATTGGGATGTGTTGGGATGTGGATGGAGCTGGAAGATACTGATGGTTGAGGATGATCCAGGATTTTTTGCAGGATTGGGATGTGTTGGGTTGTGGATGGAGTTGGAAGATGCTGATGGTTGAGGATGATCCAAGATTTGTGGAAAATTGGGATGTGTCAGGGTATCGATGGGGTTGGAGGATGCTGCATGGAGGTTGGATGGGATTTTGGAGAGGATTGGGATGTGCCAGGGCCATGGATGGGGCTGGAAGATGCTGATATTTGGGGATAATCCAGGATTTCTGGAGGATTGGGCTGTTCTGGGGTGTGGACAGAGCTGGAAAATGCTGCATGGTGCTAAACTGGGAATTCTGGAGGCTTAGGCCATGAGGTCCATCAAGGCCCAAAGATGTGGGATGGGACATTTCCTACCAGGTCTGTGATGGCTCCTGAGCTCTCCATCCCTCCAAGGGGATCTGTGGGAATCTTTAGCTCCATGGGAATGTGTTGGGCTGTAGGACCTGAGGAGCAGAAGGAACAATCTCCATGGCCAAGTGTCCTCCTGGAAGGTCCCACCTTGGCCATGGGAGTCCTGGGTCTCCTCAGGGCTCCTCTCCCAGTTCTCCCACCATGTCCAACGTCACCTCCTTTGCCTCCACAGTTTGACTTCACCTCCTACCAGGGAGTTGTCTTCGTGATGCTCATGGTTCTCTTCTTCGGGGGCATCATCTTGGCCGTGATCCTGCCCTACCAATACGTGAGTCCTCCGTGGCCTTCTCTCCTCCAGTGCCACCACAACTGGGCAAACTGGGCTGGGGGGAGACACTCCAGGGCTTGGCTGGAGAGAGATGACCCAGTTGGGGCTCCAAAGACCTGCAGGAACAGGTGGAGAGGATGGAGGTGGTTGGTGGTGAGACAAGTAGGGAGAAGTGGGAGGACAACATGAGGAGTTTCCTGCTGCTCCTGGAGGTGTGTGGTGACCCTGCGGCAGGTCATGGCTCAGCTGTGGAAGTCAAAGAGTCTTGGGATGGTTTGGGTTGGGTTGGAAGGATCTGAAGGATCATCCCATCCCACTCATCCATGGGCATGGACAAATCCCACCAGTCCAAGTGGCTCCAAGCCCCATCCAACCTGGCCTGGAACATTCCACGGACGGAGAATCCTCTGGAATTCCCATCCCAACCCCCTAGCCCCTCCCAGGCAGGAATTCCTGCCCCTGTTCCCAGCCCTGGAGTTAGTGTGCTGAAGGAGAAATCTCTGGTGAGCATTCCCAGTTTGGAGTTCGTTTGTCTTGGCTGGAGCTCAACCTCTCCCAGGAGTGAACGTGAGGCTGAAGCTGTTCCGAGGCCAAGAAACTGGTGAGACAACTCCTCCTTATCTTGAAGCTTGTCAAGATAAGCATTGCTGGAGGCAACCAGGGAAGGAGCACGACCCAGGGAGGGAGGAGATAACTCTGCAGACGCAGGAGAGGTC
Source organism: Acanthisitta chloris (assembly GCF_000695815.1). NCBI lineage: Eukaryota > Metazoa > Chordata > Aves > Passeriformes > Acanthisittidae > Acanthisitta > Acanthisitta chloris. The sequence goes on along the minus strand of NW_008686620.1, from coordinate 4,085 downwards.
CAAGGGGAGGCAGGAGGTGTCTCTACAGAGGCAGGAGATGTCCCAAGGATGATGTGACTGTGACCTCTGCCAACAGTGCCCAAACACCTCTGGGGAAGAACCTTCTCCTGATCTCCAACCTAACCCTGTCCCAGTGCCCAAACACCTCTGGGGAAGAACCTTCTCCTGATCTCCAACCTAACCCTGTCCCAGTGCCCAAACACCTCTGGGGAAGAACCTTCTCCTCATCTCCAACACAGACCAGGTTGGACAGGGCTTGGAGCTGGTGGAAGTTGTTCCTTCCCATGGAAAGGGGTGGGGCAGCTGTGGCCAAATTGCTCTTTGGGAATCCAAATCCCTGAGCTGGAAAGTTTAGGAGCTAAATGGACACGAAGGGAAAGGGGAAACTGAGGCAGAGTGACCATGGAGACATCTCGGAGAGAAACTGGTGGAGCTGGAAGAGATCCAAGTCTATCTTGAGCTCTTGGAGGACTTTTCCTACCTTTTCTCCTCTGATTGAGATCCAAAATCTCTGTTCCCAACCCTAATTAACCTTTTCCCACCTCTCTGGGTCCTGCAGGTCCCTTGGGACTGGAGGAGATCCAAGTCCATCTTGAGCTCTTGGAGGACTTTTCCTACATTTTCTCCTCCAGTTGAGATCTAAAATCTCTGTCCCAGCCCTAATTAACTCCTTTCCTGCTCCGTGTCCTGCAGGTCCCTTGGCTCCATGCCATCTATGCCCTCCTTGGTGCCATCATCTTCACCATGGTGAGTAGCTGCTGCTACTGGGGCTTGGGAAGGTCCTGGCAGGGGAAAAAAAGAAGTTTGGAGGGAATGGGATGAGGCTGAAGAAGTCAGGGAAAGGAGGGAGAGGGAAGACATCTCCAGGATGAGGAGGAAGAGGGAGGACAACTCCAGGATGGGGAGGAAGAGGGAGGACAACTCCAGGGGGAGGAGGAGGAGGAGGGAGGACCTCTCCAGAGCTGCCTGTGGGCTGGATGAGGCTGGAGAAAGGTGCCAGGAGGGAGTTGAGGGAAGGAGAACGTTCAGCTCCTTCTGCTCCCGTTGGGACCTGTGCCCCCAGCCCAGGACACGTGGCTGAGTTGGCTTTGGGGCCAATGAGGAGATCTCCTTGGAGCTCTCCCAAGTGTCCCCAGGACTGTCTCTGCTTCCCTCCTCAGTTCCTGGCCCTGGACACGCAGATGTTGATGGGAAACCGTCGCTACTCGCTGAGCCCTGAGGAATACATCTTTGGAGCCCTCAACCTCTACCTGGACATCATCTACATCTTCTCCTTCTTCCTGCAGTTCTTTGGCTCCAGCCAGGATTGAGGGCAGTGAGGCAGGAGCTTCTCTCTGCTGGAGAGATGCAAGTGGTTAGGTCTGAAGAGAGGGGGGAAAAAGGGTTCAACACCACCAACCCAACCCAAACTCACCTTCCCTGGTCCTTCCAACCAGCTGAGCAAGCCCTTGGGTTTGGGTTCCTCATGTCCTTGGGTTCTTCAAGCCCTTGGGTTCCTCCTGCCCTTGGGTTCCTCCTGCCCTTGGGTTCCTCACACCTCTGGCTCTGATGCCACTGGAACCCCAACATTCCCTCACGGGTACACCAATATTCCCTCATGGGGACCCCAACGTTCCCTCATGCTCTGAGACCATTGGAACACAAATATTCCTCTGGCTCTGAGGCTATTGGAACCCCACCATTCCCTCATGGGATCCCCACCATTCCCTCATGGGATCCCCACCATCCCCTCCCTGTAATCCCACCCTTCCCCCCTGCCCCCACCATTCCCTGGGTAACTTTCCATGCTGTCCATGCCCACATTCCCACCAGGTCTCACCTGGCTGCTCTTCCCCCCGCCGAGCTCCAGCTGGAGATAAAGGACCTTTCGCCCTGGTCCCACCAGAGATCCTTGGGCTGATAGGACCTGTTATCTCCCATCTCCTCGGGAACGCTGGAGCCAAGTGCGTCATGGAGCTCCTGAAGGAACATTCCTTCTCTTCCTCTGCTGCCCTGAGCTTCACCCCTCACCTTGTCCTCCTGCCGCGTGTCCCACCTTCCTTCAGAGAGATCCTCCAGCCCTTCCATAGCTCCTTGGACGCAGCTGATGGGTCCATCTCCTCTTCCCTCCCAAAATTCCCCCAAAAAAGCCCAAACAGAGCAAATAAATCCCCAACCCAAAGGCAGATTGAGGTGGAGAATAGCTCCAGGAGGACTTGAGGCTTGATGACCAACTCAATGTGAGTCGAGTGTGAGCTCACAGCCCCAAATCCAACTCAATCCCAGGGTGCAGCCAAAGGAATGCGGCAGGAGGTCCAGGGAGGGGATTGTCCTCTGCTCTGCTCCACTTGGAATCTTGGGGCAGTTGTGTGTCCTCAGCGTGGATGTGGAACTGCTGGAGCAAATCCAGAGGTGGTAAAAGGATTGGAGAACCTTCCCCAGGAGAGAGTTGGGGCTGGAGAGGAGAAGGTTGTGTGGAGACCTGCCAGGAGCTGAAGGAGCTCCAGGGAAGCTGCAGAGGGACTTGGGGAGGAGCTGCAGAGACAGGACAAGGAGGAATGGGGAGAAATGGAGAGAGGGAAAGTTAGGTGAGATCTTAGGGAGAAGTTTTCCCTGGGAGGGTGGTGAGACACTGGCACAGGATGGCCAGGGAGAAGTTGTGGTTGCCCCAAAAGAGGTTGTGGATTCTCCAAGGAGGTTGTAGATACCCCAACCTTGTCACTGTTCATTCCAGGTGGAATAAAACCTTGCCCACCCTTCTCCTCCTGTATCCCAACTTTCTGCTGCTCTATCCTGGTTTTCTCCCCGTGTATCCCAACTCTCTGCTGCTCTATCCCAACTCTCTGCCGCTCTCCCCTGGTTTTGTCCTGTATCCCAACTCTCTGCTGCTCTCTCCTGGTTTTCTGCCGCTCTCTCCTGGTTTTTCCTCCTGTCTCCC
>NW_008686620.1:0-1119 GCF_000695815.1 Acanthisitta chloris | reverse complement strand
CCTGCTCCTTTTCCACCCTGAGCTCAGCCAGAAGCAGCGAGAGCTGCAATTCCTGCGGAATCGCAAGGGATAAATGCTGGGAATGTTCCTGCTGGGAATGTTCTTGGAGGAGGATCAGAGCTGCTTCTCCTGCTCCGTGTGCTGTGTCCCACCAGCTCCTGCCTCTGCTCCTTCCCAGCTCCTGTAAATAGGATTTTGTATTTTCTTGGAATATTGCTAATAAATCCTGGCAAAACTCTCGGCATTGCTCTGGGTGAGTTCTTGATAAGGTTTCATATACCTTTGATAAGGTTTTCTATGCCTTTTGTAGGGTTTTATGTACCCTTGATAAGGTTTTATATATATTTGAAAAGGTTTTATATACATTTTATAAGGTTTTCTATACCCTTGATAAGGTTTTCTATACCTTTGATAAGCTTTTATATACTCTCGATAAGGTTTTTCTATACCTTTTATAAGGTTTTATATGCCCTTGATAAGGTTTTATAGACCCTTGATAATGTTTTCTACACCTTTTATAAGGTTTTAGATACCCTTGATAAGATTTTATAGACCTTTGATAATGTTTTCTACACCTTTTATAAGGTTTTAGATACCCTTGATAAGGTTTTTCTATACCCTTGATAAGGTTTTATATACCCTTGATAAGGTGTTTTATATGATTTTAATGTGACTGTGGACTGTAGGTTAAGCCACAGGATGTTATTTCAGCAACACCTTCATTTAAACATCTTGGACGTGTTTTTCTACGACTTAGACGTGATTTCTACACGTTTTAATTAAAATTGATGAGCCTATTAACTCCCCCCAGGCCTGGGCACTGGGAGGACGAATATAGAGGGTGCACAGAAGGTGGTTGAGCTCTGTCTGAGCCTCCCGCCGAGCTCAGACAGGCGATTTTCATCCAAAATCCCTAAAAAACACTTATTTTCCCCACAAACTCTGAGATTCTTCGCTGCTGTCTCAGTGCCTTGTCCCTGTGTCTCCTCTCCCGGTTGCCCCGGAACGTTTGTGCCCGGAACGATCGTGGCGCGTTGCGTTTCCCCTCCGTGCGGTGCGCGGGAAGATGGCGGCGCCCAGGGCGGGCGTTCCGCGCCGCTCCGAGCCTGGCGCTGCTCC
>NW_008686619.1:4979-15711 GCF_000695815.1 Acanthisitta chloris | reverse complement strand
CAAGTGCTGAATTCTGCACCTGAGATGGGGTAGAAAGCAATCCTCTGATCTGCATGAAATTAAATTTAGTTTTAAATGGAATTTTGACCAAAATACTTCATCAGGGATCTCATACACTGAATGCTGGAACTTCCTTTTCTCTAGCTCTTCCAGTATGCTCATATTTATCTTATTTTCTCATAGTATCCTTCTGGACAAAATATCCAGCATAGAGCTAGATAAACACACCAAGAGATGGGTGAGCAGCTGGCTCATGGGTCAGGCACAAAGGGGTACGGTGAATGGGGTGACATTAGGCTGGCACAGGTCACTGGTGGGTTCCAGGGCTCCATCCTAGTCCCAGAGCTCTTTGACATCTGCATAAATGACTTGGACACAGGACTTGAAGGGATATTGAGCAAGTCTGCAGATGATACAAAACTGGGAGCAGCTATTGACTCCCTCGAAGGCAGAGAGGCCTTGCAGAGGGACCTTGATAAGTTAGAGGGCTGTGCAATCACCAACTGTGTGAAGTTCAACAAGGGCAAGTGCTGAATTCTGCACCAGGGAGAGGACAACACTGGATGTGTGTACAGACTGGGGAATGAGAAGGTGGGAAGAAATGCCATGGAAAGGGCCCTGGAAGTCCTGGTTGAAGGCAAGTTGAGTCTGAGTCAGCAGTGCCCTGGCAGCCAGGAGGGACATTGTGTCCTGGGGTGCATCAGGCACAGCATCACCGGTGGGCAAGGGAGGGGATTGTCCTGCTCTGCTCTGTGCTGGGGCAGCCTCACCTCGAGTTCTGGGGCAGTTTGGGTGCCACAATATAAGAAAGATCTAAAGCTATTGGAGAGTGTCCAAAGGAGGGACACAAGGATGGGGAAGGGCCTTGAGGGGAAGCCACATGAGGAGCAGCTGAGGGCACTTGGTCTGTTCAGCTGGAGAAGAGGAGACTGAGGAGAGACCTCATCGCTGTACACAACTTCCTTATGAGGGGAAGTGCAGGGGCAGCTCTGATCTCTGCTCTCTCGCAACCAGTGACAGGACCCCAGGGAACAGATGGAGCCGTGTCAGGGGAGGTTTACGTTGGATATCAGGAAAATGTTCTTTCCCCAGAGTGTGTTTGGGCACTGGAACAGCTCCCCAGGGCTGTGGTCCTGGCCCCAGGCCTGACAGAGCTGAAGGAGTGTTTGGCCAGTGCTCTCAGGCACAGGGTGGATTGTTGGGGTGTCCTGTGCAGGGCAGGAGTTGGACTGATGATCCTTGTGGGTCCCTTGCAGCTGAGGACATCCTGTGGTTCTCTGAATGGGAAGGGGCAGCTGGTACCAGAGCCAGACAGTGTCTGCATTGTGGCCTGGGTTAGCTGTGCATGGGGGGGGTGTTGGAAGGTCTCAGCAGTGGTGACAGTGCTGGGCTGTCGCTGTGCAGCCGCGGAGAGCAAAGTTACCTCCCCACTGAAATCAGTGGTGTGTGTGACCCCTGTTTCAACCTCAGTGCTCATTCATAGGTGTCTAACATACCAGACCCAGCTGGACTCATTGTCATCTGCTTGAACGTTTCACTGTCTTGTATTAGAAATCATATAACAAAGATAAAATTCTGTTGCTTAGAATAAAAGTTAGGAAAAAGAGAGCATTCAGCATTAGGACAAAGTTTGTGTAAGGATTATTTTGACCCATATGCTGATTTTGAGAAAGTTAAATGCATTGCAGCAGCAAGAGGTGTGTGCATTCATGTGGCGTAAACACGGGGAGAGTGAAATACCAGGGAAGCTGAGTTGCTCTTTGAAAGTTTCAGGTCTGTCACAGTAAGTCTTCTCAAGGAGAACTTGTTGTGACATCCTCTCCACGGATGCTTGTTTTGGTTGGTGCTGGTTAGTCCCTCTCAGCAGTGAGTGGGCAGTAGCATGTCAGCCTCCATTTGAGCTTGTTTTGTCTTGGCTTTGCAGTCTGCATTTAAGTAACTTCATGATGTTTTGTTTCCTTCCCAATACAGACTGTGGGGTGACCATGGCCAAGAAGCATTAGAATCTGCCCATGTTTGTTTGATAAATGCAACAGCAACAGGAACTGAAATACTCAAAAACTTAGTGCTGCCAGGTAAGTAGATATTTCTTGTGTATATTCTTTGCAATGTATCTGATAACTTTTTAATTGCTAGTTATTCATAGCAGTTTTTTTTCCCCAAGGTATTGGTTCGTTCACAATTGTGGATGGCAGTCAAGTCTCTGGAGAAGATGTTGGAAATAAGTAGGTTTTTACTGATTTCCATTACAAATTGAGGAGTAACAGGGTTTCATAGGTAGTTCCATCCCTGTACTTATAAGAAATCCTGTAAAATTCTTTGAAAAGCCTCTGTATGTTTCTCTGAGTGTTCTGTGGGTTGGGTGTTGGTACATAGAGCATGCAAGGGCATTTTGATACTAGCTGCGAAATTATTTTAGTTACTGGGTTTGGTCCTTACAGGTCTATTTGCTTCACACATCAAGTTTATAAAGACAATGGGCTACTGAATATAAAAATACTTCAAATTAACTTGTTTGATGTAGTTTTGAGCTATGACAGTGCCACACATGCTTGTTTCAGCATGGCTAAATGTATTTTCTGTGATTTTGGTGATGAGGATAACTTCATTTTCATTAGTTGGTTATTCAGCTGTCAGTGCTAGACATTTATTAGCTGTCATAACTTTGGAAGGCTCTGTGCAGCAGGGGAGAGGATAAGAAACTGTAAATCCTCTAAGAATTTATTCACTGATTCTTGATCAAGTTTTCTTATGGTGCAGATAGATACCTGTGCCTATCTGTCTACCTGCCAGGGTTAAAGGAGGGGCAAAGATATTCCATTATATGAAGAAATCAGTGCTAGTGAGTGTTTCATTAGCCTGGTGAAAAGCAATCTGCAGTATGATCCTGTCTTCTAGGAGTTTGGCATGTCTTACTTTCAGATTTGTGGCTTCTTCATTGAAAAGTTTTCTTAAGGAACTGATTATGAGAAGACAACAGTGGCAGGGAGAAGAAAAGGAGGTTGAAGGGGGAATGTGGTTTGTTGTGTGTTAGGGTCAGCAACATCTTCTACAGAACAAAATGTAAATTTAATGCTGGTTTTTTTTCAGAGTAAAAGTTCACGTGTAATTCTCTCTTGTCTCCTTTTCAGCTTCTTTCTGCAAAAAACCCATATTGGTCAGGTAAGGAGATAATAAATGTCATTTCAGGTGTGTTGAAAGCATGGAAGAGTTGAGGACCCAAAAGCAGAGTAATGGAGGAATGCTAAAAGCATATAGGTTAAAGTCTATTCTTAGACAGAATTCCCTATGTTAGCTTTTTAGTTGCTCATAAGTGAGAAGATAAACTCAATTGCGGCGAAATTGAATGGCAAAATATGAACGGATTATGGTTAGGAAAATCTTTGGAAGGATAAGGTGGGAAGAACACTGTGGTCGCAGGAGTAAAGCTAACAATGGAGAGGTGAATGGGGGAAAAATATCACAAAACTAGCAGAGTGCAAGAGGCTCCTGGAAATTCTCTAACAAAACTGGAAATTGGTAAATAGCTGTCACATAGCTTTAGGTTTAAAATGTTATTACTAAAAATGGTCTCAAACAGGTGCCTGTTTGAGATTTATTGTTGCTTCAGATAAGCAAGGCTTGGAATAAGGAGCCTGGCTCATGCTGAGTTTGGTTGTGGGGTGGTTTTGGGGTTGTTCTCTTGTTGTTGTTGTTTGGGTTGGTATTTTTAGTGTGTAGCATTATGTAGTACTGATACATGCTATCAATTACATTTTTTTGTTGTTGTTTTGAAACAGAATCGTGCCCAGAGTGCCATGGAGCTCTTGCAGGAATTGAATAATGATGTTTCAGGAAACTTTGTTGAAGAGGTTTGTCTTCCTAAATTAGTCATCTGTGTGTGTGTGTGTTACACAGTGTGCCGGAAGTATGAAATAATAGCTGTGTTGCTTTGCAATGTTGCAGTTCAAATAGTTTCATAATAAATCAGCATTTAAGGAATGTGATCTTAATTTATCTGCAAAAAGTCAATTTCTGTATTTCCAACATTATTTTGTACCTTCATCTTAATTTGATAAATTTCACTTAGCACTTTATATTCAATGTTGGACAGACTTGCTCTGTGTTCAGAAATTATCAGTGTTTCCTGATAGATATTTTTTCTTCTATTTAGAGTCCAGAAAAGCTTCTAGACAATGACCCTTCCTTTTTTAACCGATTTAACTTAGTGGTTGCAACACAACTACCAGAAAGGTAAAGAATTACCTAAAGTTGTTTGTTTTCATTCAGTTGTAAGAGCAGGTTTCAACTACACAGGCACATTCCTGCAGAAAAACTTCGACAAAACAGAACTCTGTCATTGTGAAGGAAAGTTACATTAAACCATGGTATTTTCTAGAGACCTTTTTATGTGTTAATTGGTATTTTCTCCCTCCCCCTCCTTGCAGAGGAGCTGGAGGTACTGCCTCAGAAACAGGAGCCAGTCTGCCTTCTTGGAGTGGTGATTCCCTTGTGGAAAAAGGGTGTTCCTTGTGTGCCTCTCTTTGGAACTGCCTCTGCTGGAAGTTCGTGCAAACCATAGATCTCATTGGGTTTTTTTCTCTCTTTCACCACTCATTGAAGCTTTTTGTTTGGTATTTGGAGCATTTGGGACGATGGAGTGAGAGAGAAGTAAGATAATGGATAAACATATTTCTAACTCAGTGTAAATTCATGTGTGAAATTAGTCATCTTATGTGCTCAGCATCATTATGGTATTAGGGAGGTTTTCTGAGAGAACTCTTCCACAAGTATAAGAGGTAACTTTAACTGTTGTCTTCTGTATATCTGAAAAATGTTTTCCCTTTCAGTACATTGCTGCGATTGGCTGAACTTCTGTGGAATGCCAACATTCCTCTGCTGGTCTGCAGGACTCATGGACTGGTTGGTTATATGAGAGTCATCATTAAAGAACATACAGGTCAGAGGGTCTCTGAGAGAAAGACTTTTCTCTAAGGTTAAAGCTTCCATATCTAATGTCACTTTGATTTTTTTTGGTTTCATTTCTTTTTGTCTTGTGATGTATTTAGTATTGGTTAAGTCTCAGGTAGTTTTCAGTTCCTCCCCAGGAGCATTCTTTAAGGAATGCACAGAAATTATGGACTGCAGCAAAGAGTAAAATTGGAGATTATCCTGACGTTAAGGTTGACTTACACAGAACACTTAGGTTGAGGGTCGAGCAGATGATTTGCTGTGTTTGATGTATAGCTCTGCCTTGAAGGTCACACATAAATTGTGTCTAGATATACACAATTGTGTATATATTATATGTGTACTATATGTATGAATGATTGTGTAATTTTTTTTTCTCAGTTGTTGAATCTCACCCTGACAACATGTTAGAAGATCTGAGACTGGACAAACCATTTCCAGAGCTGACAGAACACATTCAGGGTTATGACTTGGATCATATGGACAAAAAGGTTGGTTGCACTGTGTTCCCCAAGAGAGATGCAGACACAGCACAGGGTTCTATGAAAATGGCTCTTGGCAGATGACTCTTTGGAGCCAAGTCTCATCTGAGCTGAGGCAACTATGGAACCCCTCATTAGGTACCTTTTTTTTGCCTCTGCTCCAAATGTTGCAGTCGGTATTTAAATCTGGAGCAGGTGAGGGTCTTGAGAAGCAAGAAATGTTCCTGGGCAACTTGATCTTTTGTAGGATTGAATACCCCCTCACACCCTCTTGTTTAATTTGCTTTGTAATTTTCATGATTACCTAGTGCTGCAGAGGTTTGCACTGTGGGTGTTTGTGCAGAGCATAAGCTCCACTCAAGGAAAATACTGGAGAACTTGGCTCAGACACCCTTTTTTAACTGAAGTAGTAATGATTTGATAATTTGTTTTTAGTAGTTAGATAACAGTATCAAAGTCTGGAACATGTCCTGTGTCTTTGGAATAGTGGAAGGGATGTTAGGAGCTTACATTTAAAATAAGGTTTTGTTTCCTGGTTTTTATCTTTTCTCAACAAAGATTTCTCTGCTGTTCAATTGCAGGACCACAGCCACACTCCATGGATTGTCATTGTAGCCAAGTATCTAACAAAGTGGTTCAACGAGGTAGATTGCAAAGCTATATTATTATTATTGTTGATCTGTCTTTTCTAAGCCAGTTTATTATTTTGTCAGTGTGTAACATAAAGGAAACAAGTTGGAATAATTTAAAAAATGACTAATTGCAATACAAGTGGTTGTATGTGAGCACTGACAGGCTCCTGGAATTCAGCAGTCTGAGCACAGTAAGGTTAGCAGTAGGTATTTTAAAGACAAAACCTTTTTGTGTTTTTTAAATTTAGAAAAGTGAACAGTTGCCTAAGAGTTACAAGGAAAAAGAAGCCTTCAGACAGCTGATTCGACAAGGTAATGTGAACCAGGAGTCACTTGTTCCTGCTGGCAGAAATATATATGAAGTGGTGTCTGAAAAATAATCAGTTCTCTCAGGGTTAATTTATGGAAAATCTGCAGTATGATTGTTCTGCTAAATGACTATTCTGTACAGGTGGATCCTAAGATGCTACACTTGCTTATAAATGCATTTTGGCAGCGTTTTGTACTGTTTAAGCTCCAGAACATGTTTTGATTTGGGTGGGAGGAAATGCCTTAATAAAAAATCCTGTAGAAAATGTTGATACTTAGTATGGAAAATGTGATAAAGAGAAAAAGGCAAGTGCTTTTTGACACTGCAGTTGTTACTAACTGCACATATTTGGTGGGTCCAGTGACCCACTAGATACTTGGTAATCATTGTGTGTGTAAATGAGCACTGAGAGGGAAAGGTTCTGTGGCTACTGAGTGCACTGCAACCAGGGTGTGTTTGTCTCATACCTTTTGTGGGTGCTAAAATTCATGGGGCATTTTTAAGACCTACAAATCCCTTATCTGAAGTGACTGTAGAATGAAAGCATTAGCTGAAATGTTGGTATCTCCTCACTAACAGTGGCCTGTGAGCATATCCCCAGGCTGTGCTAGGGAGCTGATCTGGTCTGTGGTAACTACCTTTGGTTAAGTCAGGGTTTTCCTGGAGTCCATTCCTGGGTCTGGCTTGTTGTGGGGGTGCATAAATGTTTGTCAAATTTGAGCAAAAAACCCCAGCAAAACATGACGGGTGAGCAGGAGAGTTGAATTGTTAATTTGGTGCTGATAAAACTTCATTCTCTCTTTCTTGCACAAATAAACTGGTGGTTTTGTGATAATTAACTTTTATCATCACAGGAAAATGAATCATATACAGAGTGTATATGAAGTTAGTTTTATCAGTTAGTTTTATCTTCTTGTGATGTATTCTTCATGTTTTTGTTGTTTAGCTGTTATGCCACAAATACATCCAGAGCCAGTCTGCTCTCTTGGCAAGACCTAAATCACGAGATGTAATTTGGGGCCTTACATATTTGAAATTCTTTTTTACTAAGGTGTCTTAAAGAATGAAAATGGGACCCCAGAAGATGAGGAAAACTTTGAAGAAGCTATAAAAAATGTGAACACAGCGTTAAATACTACAGAGGTAAAATAAACATTTCTGTGATATAATTGAATAAATGTCAACTGCCTTATTTTCTCAGAACACATTGTGCACTTCTAGGACAGGAATTCCACTTGTAACATTTATGTTTAGGTAAAACTGGATTAGTCCAATGGTTAGAAGTGAAATGGCGTAGTTAAATAGACCTAGACCAACTGCACTGTGGCTCAGGGAAATTCTGTTACTTCCTGCTGCATTTCCCTCCTGAAGGCTTGAATCCCAGTCTAGAATGAATGAGCAAATCGAGTCCATTAGCAGTGGGTTCTTGTCATAGACTTTTACAGTTCAGTCTAAAAGATCTGTGAAGTGCTTGGTACAGTTGTGAGGAATTAGCAAGATGATGTCTGGTTTAAATGCATTGCTGGGAGAGCATTCCTGACCCTGTGCTGTACTGAAGCCATGGCTGTAGCATTTACTTCGTTGAGAAATGAGGGACTGCAAGGGACCTCTGACTCAACAAATTCTTTATTTTCCCTTTGAAGAAACATGTTATGAAATTCCCTTCATAAACTAATTAAGCTTAAAAACATTAAAATTGAAGTTTTCATTGTTTTTGAAGAATCCTGAAGTAGTAACTCATGGTTTAGAATTGAGCTCTGATTTGCTTAATCTCTCATCTATGATAAATTGCAAAAGCTACATGGGGCAAAAGCACAGTCTGTGCTTCTTTCTAGATTATATTCTGTTTTGATTTGAACTGCACTGATCCTTGCTTGGACAGTCATATTAAGTCTCCCAAGAAAGCAGCAGGTAGAACTTTGTGCTGTCTAGAGCCACTACAGACCATGGCCCAGGACATTAATACTTGTTTCAGTTTGTGCCAGACTTGTGCAGACCTTGTGAGACCTCTAGTGAGGAGGTGTCCCTGCTCATGGCAGGGAGGGTTGGGACTGTAAGGTCCATTCCAACCCTTAAATTCTATGATTCTATGAATTGCTGCAGCTAAGGAGTCAAAGCACTCACTTTTGCAGCCCCCTCCCCAGCCTTGCTGCTTTGCCCTGGGCAGAAAGGATGGGCACTTGGCACAATTGCTGCCACAGGTTTTTTTAAATCTGTTTCAAAGACGGAAATAAGGTGAGATTTTGTTTGTAACATTGGCCTGGGTCAGAAACATGTGCCTTGTTCTTAGGGCTGCTGTGTGAGATATTTCTGCATGGAATTCAGAGGAGGTTTGGTGTGAAGCTCTGAGGTCACTTAGAGTTGCTTCACCTACACAACGAGTGTAGAGGTAATTCAAGAGATCAAAAGTCAAGTGATTACCAACCTAATGTATTTATTTTCATAGATTCCAAGAGGCATTGAAGAGATTTTTAATGATGATTGCTGTGTAAATCTCACAGAGCAGGTATGAGTGGGTAAGGGTAAGACTTAAATGTAGAAATAGCATTGTGATAGGCATCTGTGTACATGACTGTCTCCTGTGTCTTTGCAGTCACCTTCCTTCTGGATTTTGGTTCGAGCTGTGAAGGAGTTCGTGGCACATGAGGGGCAAGGAAGTCTGCCTGTGAGAGGCACTATTCCTGACATGATAGCAGACTCCAGTAAATACATCAAATTGCAAAATGTGTAAGTATACCATTTTTTCCTTAATAGTTACTGATGACAGTAAATGGTGAGGACTTCAGCCCTCACACAGAGCACAAGTTCCTGTGTTTAAAGGAAAAGGTTTGTGTGTGCAGCTGGGGTGAGGAGGCAGACAGCCTAGGAATGCATAGGTGCCATCTGCTGCTTGGAACTAGGGCCTAAGTTCAGTGCATCCCAGTTCCCTAAGGTTGGGTAGGAAGTGATCACTTTAGTTTCAGGTCTGGTAAAGACATTCCTATAGACAGTAGATACTTTTGCCCAGCTACTTCTGGGCAAAGCAAATAGTTGCTTAAAGACAGCCCTTGGTTTTACTCTTCAATATGTATGTCAACCTGCTTACAGAAATTAGTTTCCTAGATACTTAATCCTAAATACTTTTAATTAATGCCCTGTGAAGGTAAATAAGGAAGTGCAAAGACTGTAAAGAAACATGAACTGCAAATTCTAAACAGCAGCAGTGTGGATCAAGGTTTTAGGATGTATCTTCACATGAACTCACTATTCCTATGCAGCCTGGACATGATGCAGACTGGCCAAACAGACTTTTAGTGTTGCCACATTTTCTTTGCAGTTGATTGCTTCTTCCTTTTATAGTCTGTAAAATGAAGCAGTATCTTGCAGAAGACTTTAAGGTTATTGTGTGTGCAGTTGTACTGTGGAATTGTTCAAGTTGCAAAGTATTATTTCTAATAGATGATTGTTTCTTCACAACCTCTACTAAAAATGGATTGTCTGCCTTAGTAGTGTTGGCTAATCAAATGGAGTCTGTAAATGCAGAGATGCATTGCTCAGAACTGTCACAAATAGCATGAAAACATGGATATAAAAATAGAAATTATGTGTCTAAAATAATTGCTTGTTATTGTCTCATGGAGGTTACTCTCTATAATGATAATAAACTCAAGAATTTGTATCCTATTTTGCTAAATGAAACTATGATTGCTTCAATTAGCACACATACCCTAGTTTGTAAATCTGTACGTATCAGTCCTGAATTTACAAACCATTTGTAGTTCAGTTCTTAATTCCAGTAGGCATTACATGATTTTAATTCACAATGAGCTTTTAAGTTGAGTTGTATTGATTACTGTGGTGTTGAGATGTTTGCATTGTCATAGGTCCCAACAGAACTCATGTGCTGTGGCTGCAAATTTTAAAACATAGTAATTTCTAAACTATCAGAAGCTCAATGAAGGACACAAAGCTGCTTACTTAATGTTTTTGCTATGACTGTAGTAATAGTCGTTTGAGTTTTACCCAGTTCTAAGAAACCATTCTGCATGTTCAAGCCACATGTTTCATGAACAGCTCAACCAGGCCAGACAGGGGGTAACAAATACATTCCAGTCCTTGAGGGAGCTCACTTTCAGTCCTGTGGCGTGTGTTTTGTCTTTACAATGTAAAGCAACAAGAAATGGTCCTCACTGTGAAGCTGATGGATCTATACTGTAATTAAGACTTCTTTATTCTTGCCAGATACCGTGAGAAGGCAAAGAAGGACATTGCTGCTGTGGGTAACCATGCTGCCAAACTGTTACAGGCCCTGGGCAAGGTGGGTGCAGAGCTACAGCATTCTGACAGGCTGCAAATGAGCTTTGCTGATGTTCCTTACA
>NW_008686619.1:0-4957 GCF_000695815.1 Acanthisitta chloris | reverse complement strand
TGTGTCTTCAAAAGGCTTTAGTAAGTTCTAATGAAATGAAGCATCTGTGGTGTGTTATCATCACTTATGGTTTGATCATATAAAAGTAAAATGCATACAGGGATATATTATATACAACTTTAGATGCTTTTTTTTGTACATTAATGGCTAGTTATTTCACTGTAAATATATCAATATATATGAAAGCATAAATTCTCTGGTCATTGTATGCGCTGGAATTAGTGTTTTCTCTCTTCTAGGCGCCTGAGTCTATCTCAGAGAGAGAACTAAAACTGCTCTGTGAGTATGCTTGGATTCTGTTGCTGGGTTTATACAAATGATCAAATGACCAAAAACTTTAGAATGATATTGTAGTTATTAAACAGTAAATCAATATTGGAATTTTTCAAGTAAGTACTTAGTGGTTTGCATCCCTCATCTTCAGTGGAAATCACAGGTGTTCAGCTTCTCTCAGCAGTGAGGCTATAAAGGTTGGCTTTTAAAAGCCATGATGTTGTTTCAGGTCCAGACAAGAGGGAGCAGCTGTGCTCTGCTTTCTGTGATGAGTGCCTAAGCACTCTTGCCTATCCTGTGATCCTGATTTCAGAGTGGAGGCTCTATAAACTTCTGGTAGGCTGGAAAGATAACCCAGTAGATGGCATTTGAGGTTGTGTCCTGGATATGTATCCCTGTCCAACAACAGGTTGGCTGAGTCTCCTTGCAGCTGGAAGATTTGTACGCAGCTGGAAGATATGTAAGCACATAGCACAGGGAAAGCTTACTTGAGAAAGCTTCTCAAGCTTATTTGAGAAACCATTGCTGGGAGTTTGGAGAACCTCACAGTTGCTCTTTGTGAGTGCTAGGTAGTAGCTGTACATTGATTGTTTCATAGCAATGATACTGGAGAAGCAGTTTTTTCAGCTCCTGGCTGTACTGTTAGAATGTGAATTGAGAGCAGGTGAGGCAGCACTGGATGCGGTGCAAGGTGGAAAGAACCAATGTTCATTTGCAGAGTGGAAGAGGGAAACAGAAGTTTGGTGGGTGTGACTGATGAATTGCTGTGGAAGCATTTTGTGAGCTGTTACATTAGCATGGCAGAGATGTGTAGATTCCAGAAGCTTGTAAGCACAAATTATTTCACTAAAATACTTGTGACCATATAACGTAGGTTAATGGGCTTTGATTACTGCAGGCTACTGGGAGAAACAGGAGAGTGTTACATCAAATGATGGTGTTCTGGTGTTCACGCTGAACACATCAGAGACATACAAAGTGTAGGAAGTGGTGAGTATCCCACTGAGGAAGGTAATGTCCTGTTGTGCACCCTGTGCTTAGGCAGCAACGCGGCTTTCCTCCGGGTGGTGCGGTGCAGGTCCCTGGCTGAGGAGTACGGCTTGAACACCTTCAACAAGGATGAAATCAGTAAGTTCTCCTTTCTGGCACATGCTTGAATTGCATGTCCAACTGGAAATGGTTTGGTGATTGGAAAGAGTTGTGTGCTACACGTTCTGGTGCATTATGCAGTTTTATCATTTGGCATCAACTAGAAGTGTGGAGTTTGTGAGTCTGGAATGTTGAATTTGAAATTTCAGAAATGGCCTTAAGATTGATCTTGTGCTTCAGGTTTTTTCTTGCAGATTTTACTTTGGGTAGCCTATAAATAAACACTGTTTTCTTCAAACTTTTCTCTCCTATACTGCAGTTGTCTCTGACAGAGCTGAAAAGTGTTAGCTGAGAGTAATTGTCTTGGCCCCTCTCAGCTTATCTTTTCAGTATGAACTAGCAAACTAGTCACTTACTGTAGCTTTTTGGGTTTGAACCTGCATAAATTAGAACACTGGAAAAACTTGTTTATCAAAGTTTGAAATCAAGCTTAGGAAAGTCCTCTGAATGTTTTGGACAAAATGTGTATAGATTTTGTGGATATACACATCTTGTATCTTTCAGTGAAAGTTCCTTGAATTAGTTGGTAATATGCAATGTGATTAAGTAGTAGTTAGTATTTAGAAAGATGACTGAGCTGCATGGTAAGGGACTTAGGACCTGTTTTGTAATTACAGTCATTACAGGTAAATATTTAAAACATGTGTTTCAAACACCCAAATTATGACTATCCCACTTAAATTGCAGCAGCTGTCAGAGTTGAAATGTATCATCACTGTACAGTTTATATCAAATACACACAGTATGGTTTTGTCATAAACTTTGGAGGCAGAATCGTGTGTCTGACAGTTGACTCTTTGAGATTCTCAGTTGTAGGTTGTTTTCATCAAGATTTCTTTTTACTGCAGATATTGCAGTTTAAGCACATAGGTAATACTTGATTTCAGGTAACTCAGTACCTTTCTTTCTCCATTTCCTCTGTCCCAGCTAACCAGTTCTCTTGCTGTTTCAGTTTCCCACATGGATAACCCAGACAGTGAAGTGGTGCTGTACTTGATGCTGAGGGCTGTAGACAGATTTTACAAGCAGCATGGTAGATATCCAGGTATGTAATTCCAGAGGCACCTCATATCATCAAAAGAGATACAAAGATCCAACAGTTACTATAATACTAGGTATAAACTAAAAATTCAGCATTAGTTGTAGTTTTATTTTCATATTAATATAACTTTAAGAATGTGAAAATTAACATGAGAATTCTTACTCTTTGGGAACCTAGGAATTTATCTGAATGAATACCACTGAAGTCATGGAATCATAGGATGTTCAGGGGTTGGAATGGAGCTTGGTGATCACCCAGTCCCACCCCCTGCCCTGGGCAGGCACACCTCCCACCAGAGCAGGTTGTTCAAGGCTTCATCCAACCTGGCTGTGAACACTGCCAGGGTTGGGGCAGCCACAGCCTCCCTGGGCAACCTGGGACAGTGTCTCACCACCCTCACAGGAAAAACTTCTTCCTGATATCTAATCTGGATGGGTTACATGGATTATGACTCAGTTCAGCTGTGCAGCAATTTGTCATTACCATGAGTAGCATCAACAGAATATTCAGTTATTATCAGTCTAGTGTGAGTTACTAATTGGTTTATAAACTTGTCAGAGAAATAAAATACTTCAATTGCCACTGGCACCCATGAATTCTGAGTGTGGTGTTACAGCTGTGATGAAGCAGTTAACTTACTTTCCAGGTGTCTACAACTACCAGGTAGAAGATGATATTGGAAAGCTGAAATCCTGCCTGACTAGTTTCTTACAAGAACATGGTCTTTCCGTGGTGGTGAAGGATGACTATGTTCATGAGTTGTAAGTATTGTATCTGAAGTGTCCCTTGGCCACCAACACTGATTGGAAAATGCTAACTGTTGCTTTCCTGTCTAGCTGTCGCTATGGAGCTGCTGAGCCACATGCTATTGCTGCCTTCATGGGAGGTGAGGATGCCACAGGATTTCTGAGGGCCAAACACACCCGTAGGAATCTCTGTCACTTTAATCACTTTGTGTTGCCAGAGCAGGTGTGATCACAGGCTGTAGACAAAGGTAGTCTTAGGGCAAAATCCTCTCCTTTGTTCTGCAGATGGGACCTCCTGTAGCTTATAGAGTAGATAGACGCAGCAAGGGCTTAAAGGCAGTAAAAGAAACCAAGTAAACATCAAAAACAATTACAGTAGATCAATTCTAGGAGCTTAAAAATGTGTTTAAAAATTCATTCATTTTTTGAAAGGATAGTAATGATTTTTAAATTAACACAGCACACATCTTCCCTTAACACAATACACGTGTTAAGGCTATTTCTATTTCATAGACATTTGATTTCTTAGCTTCATTCAACTTGTGGGTATTACCAAAATGAAATGTGTTAATGGAGGCTCAAAATTGATACCTCCTTTATTTGTCTTCATGCAGTACACTCTGTGTATATAGAAATGTTTCTCTGATGACCTGAAGCTTGGCATGCACTGTGCTTTAGAAGAACAAAGATAAGTTCTGAAGGAATTACAGAATATTTCCTGCTGCAGGAAAACACAAAGGGGTCATGGTGAAGTGACCCTTCAGTTTATTTTCCAGTTTGATTGTACATGATTTTTTTAATTGAGCTTCAGTTGTGTTTAGAGAGGTCACAGCCTGCATTGGGTCTGTGTGCTCACACGTTTTGGCTGTGTGTGTACAGGGAGAGACAGTATATACAGCAGAGTGTATGCAAAGCTAATGTTGGAAGTAGCAGCTTTTAAAGCCTCTTTTATATGGGGAAGTACTGTAGGGCTTTTTTACCTCCTAGGAGATGTATCAGGCACTTCCAAAATAATCCCAGTGTAGTGAGTTCTAGATAAATAACATCATTTCACTGCTGTTAAATATGACCTGCTAACTACCTTCTGTTTTCTGTTGCAGGAGCTGCTGCACAGGAGGTTATCAAAGTCATTACAGGGCAGTTTGTCATTTTTAATAACACCTTTATTTACAGTGGGATGTCACAGACTTCAGCCACTTTCCAGCTGTAGGATAAGGATCTTGCTTTTGATGCCTCCAGGCATGGCTGCTGCTGTATTTACAGTTTTTGTTCTGTAACTACTGTGCTGTTCTGCCACTGACTGGACTGTTCTGTATCACCTGCTAATTAAAGTTCCTTTATTTGTAATTATCTTAGCTCCTTTTTTTTTGTCCTGAGGACAAATAAAATCCTACCCAACCCTGACAGTTTTATTTTAAGTCTAGAATTTTCTGATTCACCTTTGAAACAAAAAAAGCAGCAGCTGTTTTTGGCAGTGCAAGTTGCAGTTACAAATTGACTCCTCTGGTTTGCAGCAGGGCTGAAGTTTGTTCATGAAAGCTGTTCCTCAGCGTGGGGGGGAGGGAAGGGACACGAGAGAGCTCTGATGGGGTGAGCAGGGCTAGGGGAAGCTGTAATAGCTTCTACTGTGGTCGGGGGCATTAGAACCACAGTGTGTTCAGGGGTTGGAATGGAGCTGAGAAACGATCCAGCCCCAACCCCTGCCCTGGGCAGGGACACCTCCCACCAGAGCAGGTTGCTCAAGGCT
>NW_008686618.1:22810-29713 GCF_000695815.1 Acanthisitta chloris | reverse complement strand
CCAGATCGCCCAGCATCCTCCGCTTGTCCTCCCGGGCACTTGCGGGACGCTTCACCTTCAAATGCCCCCTCGGCGGCCACTCCGGAGCAAGCTCTCCGAAAATTGAGGGGGTGAGAGGCGAGGCAGGCGGGGAAACGAGAAAGTTCAGAGGTTTAACCCCTTCTTGCCCGTCTGCAGGAGACAAGCCAGGAAGGGCACCGCACTGTTCCTCTGCGCTCCTGGCCACTTGCCCTGTCTGGGGGAACCACCGCATACTCCTGCCTCCTCCCCTCCGCTGACCGCTCGCCAGCATGCAGCTATGCTCCTCAGCTGCCTTGTCATGCAAAGCAGGGTCTGAAGGGATGGAGGTTTGGAAACTTGTCTGCACTCAGACAAGGGAAGAAAGGCTGTGGGCATAGAGCTGAGAAAGAGTAAGCATCAGCTTTCTCTTCTCCTAGAGACACTAGTCCTCTTTTGATTTTGCCTCTTTGCAGACAAACTTCCAAGGATTCCTGGTCTCTGTGCATGTGAGGTGTGAAGGTGGGCAGCACCCCAAAGCCCTCATCATGGATTTTGTTATGAAACAAGCTCTAGGAGGTAAGTGTGGTTGGCATATGAGGGGTCTTGAATCCCTCTCACCCCTCCCCTTTGCACCTGCCAAGAGAGGGGATGGTCAGCTATGGTAGGGTCTACAGCTGGAAGAGCTCTTCGAGGAGGAGATCTTGGAAGAGCATGCCTGTCACTGATTCATGATCCCAGAGTGAAGTGTTTGAAGAATCTGAGCAGGAGAGGGCAGCAACAAGCAGAGACCAAAGCCCCATGTCAGAAGAGGGATCTCCCAAACAAGGTATGCAGGCCTTGGGTCATGCCTAATCTGGCACCCTACCAACTGGCTGCATAGCCTGTACAGTGTGCAGGCCTTGGTTTGCTTCATGCCATGCAATTGAGGCAGATATTATAAAGGCTGCTGACTCTTTTAGGCAGAGTAAACCCAAAGAAGGAGTAGCCTTTTGTCCATGTGCATGAGCTGTCCTTTCATCTTGGCCCCAAACATTGGCCAGATCTTGAACAAAAAACAGTCAGTGCAGAAATTTTTGTACTGCCATTTTGAGAGTTATTTTTAGTAAGAACACTGCCACAGTAAGGAGGGAAACAGTAATAAAGTACCCCCATACATCATACCTGGATTTGAGGCCAACCTGCTATATATTTCAGTATATTATCTTCCATGTGTGATGAACTGTTTTAACCTAATGGTGGTAAATAGAAAAGGTAGGGATGTGTCTGGGAGAAATTGCAAACAATGCAGCAGTATTTGGGAATAAGATTCCTTCATTCTTCTAGTTATGCTGCCCTTCTAGGCTGTTTGACATGAATGTTTAGTCTAAGCAATGCCACTGTAGTGATGCTGGCTGCTGTTGGGAACTCAAATAGTTGACCTCAGAGGTAGTTCATCATTTTCTCATGTACTGTATCTCCTGTGTGCATTTCCTTTGACGAAACTGTAGAGTCCTGGGACTGTGTGAATGTTTAATGCGTGGTGATATTGATGTCATATACAATTTCAACATTTACTGCAGGACTTTCTCCCATGGCACGGAAACATTGTTTTAATTTTTGAAAGTGATGGGTGTTTTTCACAAGGGAGCAAAATTCTCTGTTACGAATAATGCTAGCAACTCAAGTTTTAGTTGAGGCATTCAGAGATCAAACTGGACAAGAGAGGGTCTAATTTGGTTGCACAAAATAGCAAGATATGGAGATATCTATGTGAGAAGATAGCAGTTTGTCTGGTAGCGGTGTTCTCTTCAGTGCCTGCTTTGAAGGAGAAATAGATTCGAGATGTGCAGGTTTTGCACTCTTTGCTATAGAATAAATAAGATTGCCTGCACAGAAATGATCAAGTACCTGCAAACTGGAGATACAGCCACTGCAGCTGGAGATCCATGAATCCACTGAAGGGAAATAACTGCTTAGAGACTGCAGCTAAAGGCAGGGGGAGGAGGGCTGCAGCAAAGGCATAGTAGCTGAGATACATGCCTTTTGTTTTGCAGCTTAGTAACTTACCTGAGTTGCAAGCAGTGTCTGCTGCATTCACTCTGGGCAGACATTCATTCTAATATAATGTTGCATGTCAGGGTCAGGATTCGTATGATAACAGGACTTGCTGAGAAGGCAAATTCAAAAAGCATCTTTTTGTGAAGTCTGAGTTCCTAATGTCTGTTAAGATGCTGCCCAGGGCACCAGCTCTTCTGCCAGATGACTTAATGTGTCTGGATCTTACCCACTTACTCAATAATGGAGAGGTCTCTGCAGAGTGGCAAAATCCAGAAAATGTTAATTCATTAAACACAGTCCTGTTTTTAAATTAGAAATAGTTTCAATGAGTCTAAACAAGATCTCCCAGGCCAAATGTAATATGAAAAGTAAAGGTGGCTTAGGACACTTGTTTCCCACTGGAGTTAAAGCCCAAGCTGGTGCAAACAAACCACAAGCTGGCCACACTGGCACGACAAGCTAAGGAATAAATGTTATAGTTTGTTTCCTTAATTATGAGGCCTGAATCATGTCTGCCAGTTCTGATATCCAAAGGGAGATGCTCAAACTAAGCAAAGCACCAAACCTCTAGTAAATGACAGGCTTGCTTTTGCTAGGATATATGGTGTGATCTGCTGGTGACCTTTTATATTATACTCACTTTCAGAGAGACCTGTGTGTGGATATCATGGCTCTTTGATTTTAGTTTGATGTGACTTTTCCCAGAACACCTCTGAATTTGTTTTGCTGTCTGATAGGATCTTTTGGATGGTGCAGAAGTTCTTATTTCATTCTCAAAACCTCTTCTGGCACTCCTGGAAGAAAGGAAAAAGCCCCACAATTTTGTCAGTAAGGTCCCTTCTAATTTACAGAGTCAGACTTGCTAAGATACTGCTTGCAGCCCACCTACAGCTATGATAGCTTAACCCATCAACTATCTCAGCTGGTGACAACTCACAAAGGCTGAGGGCCAGTTGGGTGTCCTTGACTGAGCACAATGTCATTTTCTCTTCCCAGCATCAAGCACTAATGTGGGGCTTAGGCCAGAGCTTATGATAGCTAGGAGCCTGGATTTGAGAACTATTTGCAGGTGAGGTGGTTTTGACCTTTCCCTGCTGGACAGGGAAGCCCTGTGCAGGGCTTTGAAGCATGTGAGGACATTGGGGCCAAGTTTTGCCATGCTGCAGTGATCAGAGGAGGTACTGAAAGAAAAAGATCGTTGTTCTCCTACCTCCTCCCTCACCTTATTGAGGAAGAAGAGGTCTCACTCTCTGGTTAATTAGCAATAACAGTAGCCTTAGCAGAACAGTTTTGTGGGAGTTTTTTTGTTGCCTTTGAAGCAACCCTTGAAGACGTTATCTTTGTCTAATGTCACAGGATGATCAGAATTTGATTTTCCTTGGAGTTTTGCTGGTCAGAGGGGAAGAAGGGAGCAAGGTGTTTTGAAAAGTAGGTGAGATAAGTTAGCAAGCAAGGAAAGGCAGTTATGTGGTATAGAGCTGCTCTGTTTGGAGCTCTGTGTGACTAGGGAATTTAGGTTTTGTGAAATCAGTTTGGCAGGTTGTAGTATTGCTGAAGTAGAAAGTATCCTTTCTCTGACTTGTTATTAAAGGGGATCTGCAGAAGCTTGCTCTTTCTGTGCAGTGAAAGGCCATCCTCTGCTTTACTGCCAGCACTGGGATTTTGCTGCTGGTTTTGGCAGCAGATTTTCTGCCTGGAGGTTGACCAGCTTGAAATGTGCCTTTGCAAATCCCTGGCATCTTCATGGCAAAATCCTTCACTCTTTCATTAGCAATGGGGACTGTGGTCCAGGAAAACCAGTACAAACTATTAGCGTATTTGGCCAAGTTGCTTCTGTAGCTTTTGTAATTTTTTTTTTTGTGTGTGCGCTTCTTAGACCTTTCAACACCCTGTGTGAAAGTCATTCCATTTATTGTCTGTCAGTGACAGAAGGCATGGAGAAGTTGTGATGCTGATTAGCTTTATAAGATAACACAAAGAAAATAGCAAGAGGAAACCTAAAGACCTAAAATTGCTGCTTATTTGTCCACAGAAGTAATAGCAAGGGGATATTTTGTACCTCTGACCCTCCACATCAGCAGACATTGACATAGGTTTGTAGCCAGGGTGATTAGTCACTCTGCTGTTCCTTTGACAGTTTGCCAAATGAAGACAATTAGAGTGATTTCATGACTGTATTTTACATTAGGAATGCCCTTTACAGAGCCAGGTCAGAGCTCTGTACTGCTGTCATCATGACCAATGTATATGACTTCCCAGGAAAAAACTGGAAGTGGAGGACCTGAATTGGTCCGTGGAGGAGTTTAGCTATAATGCTTTTCACTGGGTATTGTTTGTTTCTTCTTAAGTTCGTGTGAAAGCAAAGGGTGCATGAACACCTTACTCCCATGTTGTACTATACTGTCACTTCCTCTGTCACTGCTGACTTGGACAAATAGGGAAACTGGATTGAAACAGAAGACAATGAACTTTTTGAAACTGGTTGTAATTCTGTTATTGGGAGACTTGAGACCCAGGGGTCTGAGGCATCTTCATATCAGAAAAGAGAGAACAGGAAAGCCTATGGAAGGTGAGAAGTATTTTTTTTGAGACTGGATGATGATGTGCAGAAACCAGCATTCTGCAAACCAGAATGCTGTGACGATAGGGATATACAGAACACACAGTAGCTCTAACTCTGAATTATATGATGTTGTGCAGAGTGCTTTTAATGGGCTACTTTTATTGCCATGAATAGGAGAAATGGCAAGAACTGGGTGGAATAAGGTTGGGATGGCTGCCTTAAATACTGACTTTCCTAGTGTTAACCTGTGGATAAATCATGCAACTCCTTCCACATACAACAATGCTTATGAATGGTACTCTCTAAATTTCTTCTTCACGCTTCCAGCACCCCTTGAATTAATTTTGCAATCCAAGCCCATCTAGGAGGAAGGGTACGTATGAGTTTCTGAATAGATATTTACTGTCATAGATATTACAGGCATGATTTTCTGTTTTATTGGAAACAGTTTAGAGTGAGGACTGCTGCTTCACATTCACTTCTTTATCTGTCAAGTTTCAGTGGATGCTTGTTTTGGTTCGTAGGGATTCTTAAAATACTGTAGGCAGAAGACAATTGCAACCAGATTGCCATCTGCAATATGCCAGCAGGGGGGCACTGCCTACTCCATGTCCCTTACCAGCAACTTCGATTCAGCTAGGTATACTACAAAACACAGTCCAGAGGGAGTCCATTTGTTCCTGAAGGTAGGCAGAGATTTAAACCCTCATGAAGGTAATGGGATTTAAGTCAGTGTCCATAAACTCTGAAAAAGCAGCTCCTGTGCTAAGCTTACATTATTAAAGATGTGTGTGTGTGTGTATGCCAGATAAGCCTGAATAAAAACCATACTAGTGTTTAACATCTTAGCAGTGACCTTCTGTATATTTTTGCTGCTGCATTTACCTCACTTAACTTGATTGTGATGTGGGGATTAAGTCCTTAATTTTTCCTTGAGAAGTCAGCAAGATTGAATGCAATTAGAGGCAATACAGACCTGTCGAGGGTGGAATAGGCTGTGAAATAAACACAGTGGTTTCTGTTTCCTCTTCCTCCAACCGAGCCTCATTTCTCACTTTTCCAGTTCCCTGCTGAGCCTCTGTCCTTCACTGGGACCTCATGAATTAAGTAGGCTGTGCTTCACTGCTTATGTTAATGTATGATGTTCTGGAGTAGGACAGAAACTGTAATGCAGAACTGCAACTCGTTGTGCCAACAAGCAGTGTTGGTATTTACTTCTGGGGTCTGTTTTGTCTGTGATTCTCAAAACCTTTAACACATGAAGTCTTTCATTTTGCAGTCAGGTGCATTCAAATCACAAATACTGGACAATCTGACAAGAAACACAAGGTCTCAAACCCATTGGGGGACCACCTACTTCTGTTCTCAGATAATTTCTGCCTGTATTATGTGCAATTCTGGTCCCCTCAAATTAAAAATGTTGTTAATACATCCAGAGGAGGACAGCAAAGCTGAGGAAAGGGCTGGAAGGAATATCCTCTGAGGAGTGGCTAAGGGCCTGTTATTTACTAGTTTGGAGAAAATGAGTCAGAGGGTTGACTTCATTGCTCTCTACAGCTGAGGAGGTAGAGAAGGAGGTACTTACCTCTTCTTCCTGGGATTCAGTAACAGGATGCCGGAACCTGGGATAGCTGGCTTGTCTGATAGATATATTTTACACAGGGAATGGTGTTATAGGCATTTTTTCTTTTTCTTTATGCATGCTGTTGGCAAAGAGATTTTCTTTAGGAATTTGATTAAGTTAAGTGTAATCATGATGTCTGTTGCCAAGACAAAGATAGAAAGGAAAATGCCATGTAGGTGTCTCAGTGCTTCCACAAAACCAAAACAAACGTAAGTTCTATAGCTGTTCAAGGCTGATGAATCTGTACCAGTCTTGGGTCTTTTTCATTTTTTTGTTGCCAGATCCTTCAATGGCAACCTGTACAGCTTAATTTGTTCAGGAATTCCCATGAAGTTGAAGGAGCAAGATGTCTTCCAAGGAAGGAAATTACTGCTATTGAGATGATACCAGCTAAAAAACTACAGAAATGATTAGCTGATTTATTCCATCCATCATCCAAACCAGGAGGTGAAAAACTGGCCAAGTCCTTTCTTCCTGCACTTTCCTTGAGAAATCTGCATTTTATATTTGCTTGCCTCTCTTGGGCCTGTTGCAGTTAGAGTCATACAAATGCTCTCACTTGTGTCTGCTGGTATCTTACTTATGTTTGTTGTACTTGCAAGCAGGCACTGAGAGCAGACTGTGCGTATTTAATATCCTTGGAGGACATGTGCAGCCTTCAGCTGGCCGATTGTAGATG
>NW_008686618.1:0-22761 GCF_000695815.1 Acanthisitta chloris | reverse complement strand
TTGCCAAAAGCCTGATTGAAGATGAGTGACATGGATAAGCAGGAAGTTTTCTCTCTCGGAGAGGGAGAAATAAGGAAATTTCACGTATATTAAGTAGTTTGTCTAGGATTCATTCATGGCAGAAAAAAGATGCTTCTTCTCCATTCTCTGTCCACTTCAGAAAAAGTTCTATATATGTTTGATTTTTATATCTGTTGCAGTACACCTGAATCTTTCTGACTTTATTTTTCTTTTTACCTTTCATAACTGAAGCAGGGGAAAGTGGTGGTTTCTTTCCTGCTGCATGGTTTTTGGCACAAATAGAGTTTGTCAGTGCTGAAATTTTGGCCTGTGTTGCATAGGAAATGTTATCTGCAGCAGTGGACTTGAAGCTGGGCAGGAGTCTAATGCATGATGTGGTACAATTATTCAAGTCTTCCTGGTGAAATGGGACTCTGAAAATATAAGCTACTGGTTTGCCTTTGTGTTGGTTCCTGAGGAGAGGGAAGTTCTGAATGTAGATCAGTTGTTAACTGTGGACACCTATTCACTTGCTCATGGTCTGGCAAAAGGACAGCCATTAGAGAAGACCGATGTACATGCTGATGTATGTGGGAGGGCTTACTTCTCTGATTAGAAGTGAAAGTTTTGAATTCATAAAGCTAAGAAATCAAATTCATGAGGGATACCTGGATTTAGAAGTCTTGCTAAGTTGAGAGTGTATGGTCTGTGTTTGTTAGCACTGCAGTAAAGTACAAGGCGCTAAAAGCCCTACGTAACCTCTGCAAAGACTCCTTGTTAAGGAAAGATAGGCATCCTGCCTTTACAGAGGACAGGACTATCTTTCATTCTAGGGTACCCCCCAAAGCCAAGAGCACAAAAATCCATCCTAGTAGCAAGATGGTTGAATAGCATGTGGCAGCTGCATGGAGATGAGAAGTTCTCCAGCAGTCTTTGAAGTCCACCAGATTGTTGAGGAAAGGAAAAGGAAAGGGAAAAGGAATGAAAATAAGCAGGAAAGGCTCGCAGAAAGAACAGGGCATCACTAGTGTGTTGCCTCTGGCTCATCACATGTCAGAGGGTTACAAATGCATGCTGTTCTGCTTGAAGGTCTTGGTCCTCTCTCTGAACATCATGTGATAACATTCAGAGAAGGAAGTGAGGTAATAGAGGTTGGTACTGAGACTCAGAGAAAAATGCAGGTTCTGGTATTGTCTAGGATGAAAATTCATAGCTTTCAGGCCCTTGGGGATGGGATATGGTTCATAAAGTGGTAACTGGGACATTAGTCCCTCAAAGCTGTTGAGTTTCTACTCCCACTTCCAACAGCTGCAGGTGCAGCATGCGGAGTCTCTTCCAGGTTCCCTGACTGTCCTCTTTCAGTGGTGGAGCAGAAAGCACTCTGCATTGGCCTTGTATACACCTCTTTGTGAGGTTGCACCTTTGCACTGCTTTCGTATGCTCATTCCATGTGCTGAAATTGGGTACTTGATCAAGGCAAAACAGAACCTTCAATATTTGCTAATTTATGTCTTTGAGAAATATGTTAGTTACCATCATATTTTCTTACCTACAATTTGATTGTGAGAGTTTGGATATAGTCAGTTATGTTTCTTTCAGTTTGGGGTTTGTGTCTAGAATATGTGTCTCAGGATGTGTGACATTGCTGAGAAGGCTGAAAATTTCCACAGGTTGCTGAGTAGATGATCATGTGGTTTGCTAAAGGGCAACAGCTGCAATTACAGACATGGCAAAGGTTACTGTGATTTTCGTATCCCTGGTATAAATCACAGTGCATATTAGAAATGAAATACTTTGAACAAATTGTGCCTCTCTACTAGGGACAAATCGATGATCACACTGCAATTTGAGGATTGATTTTTATCCCCCCTCCCCTGTATTTTTAAATGAGCTTTCAAGTTGGGTGGATACTGCCACTGCAGAAGTGGATTAATACAAACAACAAATTTAATCTGCTGACTTTGTGCATCTTTTTACATTTTGCATTTGTCATTACCTACAAGAATAAAGCTGCTTAGTAGCTATTTATGATTTTGCAGCATGATTTGAGTCTCGTGGCTTATTTGCAGTGATACTGACCTTGAAGGAATGTCAAACATACAATTACATCAAGACAGATTTGGGATTCAAATGGCTGTGAGTTACCTTCTGTCAAAAATAAGGAAAGAAACAAAAAAACCCACACATCGGGAATAGTGGAGCTGTTTTGATGACTCCGATCTCATGAGAGAATTGGAGCAATGAAGGGGAAGGCAAGCAACAATTAAAGGAAAAGGGAGGGGAAGGAAATGTGTGTCAATGCTTCGGGTGGCAAATAGCTGAGTTGCCATATCTCTGTGTCCCTGGATCTATCAGGCAAAGGTAGCAGAGCTGAAGTTGACCAGCAGAGAACAAGTTTAAACTTTCTGTGTAATATAACTGAGTGTAAGACGGTTGTCTCAACTGCTGGCCTCTCCAACTGCAGCGGGAGAACCCTGGGTGTGCTTGGGAAGGTCACTTGATATCTAGGTTAGACAGTATTTCTTCCAGTCCCCTTGCATAGAAAGCTGTATAGGACTCCATTATCCTAAGAAGTAGGAGTTAGGGCCACTGAACACTGCCCTTCCCTTCATGGGAAGTGAATAACATTCTTTTTTCCTTTTGTCACTCCCTCTGCTTCTTGGTGCTTGGCAGAGCTGAACTTCCATACTTAATGGACTTGAAAGTTTGTCCTTGAGTTGATATTGGCAATAAACTGTATTATCCATCCTGCATCACTCCTATCATGTTATTGCATGTAGTGTGAGACCTTTTGCAAGGGGCAGGAATCGTGTGGGACTGCTGGGTCAATGTTCCAGTGCCTGTCCTAAGTATGTGTGTGTATTGTATTCTTTGAAAATGCATGTATTAATCCAAGTCTTGATTTGTAAGAGGATTTCAGAAAGATTTTACTGAGATGTGTTTTTTTAATGAAAAGCTTGTAAACACAGAGTTTGGTTTTTTTCTCAGCCATCAAGGAAAGAAGACTCATCAAAAATCTGAAAGACTGCATGAGACTAAGACAGCATATCTGAACAGATGTATTTTTAATCTCTGATAGTAATTTATTTTATGCTGGAGTTAAGTGTATGCATGCTACTATTCCCTGAATCTGAGTGAAATGTTTTCTTTTTTTGTGAATGAACCAATTTCTCTTTCCAGTTTCCTTTAGATTTTTTTTTCCATTAAAGGAAAGAAATTTTATTTAAAAAACCCAAACAGAATACAAGTAAACAAAAAATAGAGGAGAAGGAGAAAATATTCAGAGATTTTGGCAGCATATCTATATAGTTGCTCCTGTGCCTAGTTCTAGCTGGGAATAAAACTGCCTGGGAGAGTGTTTAGAAAAAATCCAGACTCCATTAGAAACAGACAAGTCTTTTAATTTTGCTTTGTGTTTCATTTTTTATTCATTCTGTATATTTAAAACACTCTTCTTGTGACAATTGCAACTTTCTCCTCTGTATTTTTCTTTAAATATCAGAAGTTTCTGTTCTATGTCAGCCAAGCTGCACAATGACAGATTAAAGGGAGCATGAAAGAGGAAATTTATAATTACATGGAGATACATTAAAATGCTGAGGAAAAAGGTTAAGGAGGGACACCATTCCTCTCTTTACATATATGAGAGGTGAACACTGCAGTGAAGGGAGAGCTACTTAAAGTGAAGGACAATATTGATAGAAGAATAATGTGAATAAATTGACCATGAGCATCCTTGATTCAGTATTTAGTCTTTCTGAGTAGTGTGAGAGGAGTGGGGTGCTCACCCTGGGGGAGCCTGCTTCTGGGACAAGTGAGGAGGAATGGAAACTGGGTCTTGGGTGGATTTCAGATAATTGTGCATGCCTAGAGAGATAGGGCCAGTGAGGCAGGAAATAATTTTTGATCCTGAGTAACTCTGTAGAAAGCAGACATCTTTGAGTCTTTGCTTATAAGACTGTCCATAATAACTAAATTTTCCTTAAAAGTGGTCTAGCTTTTACATTACATTTTGGTGATATTCTTATATGTGGTAATCTTTGATGGGGTCCAGAAGTTAAACCCCACTTAGTGGAAACCAGCTTTGTGCCCCTCTGGGTGAGTTAATAACAGACCTGTGGTTAATTTTACCTTTTCTGAGAATGTTTTAGCCCTTTTGTGTCTGTATGAGAGGACAAGAGGTCTGCCAGCTATATTATCTCAGTGCCCTAAGGATAATCTAGAATCAGCTATCAGATTCAGTAATTGAATCTGATTGATTGTGATTGAAAGTTATTGTATTTCAAAAGACTTCACAGATTTACAAAGTAATTTTTCGAATAGCTGGCTACACTGCATATTTTTCCAACTGTGATGTTTCAGTGCAGACAGGGTTTTTCAGTTTCATGTAACAAACATAGCTTGAAATGTCTTCCATGGCAACTTCTACTTGCAGTTTACATGGAAGCAGCTGTTTTCAATGCATTTGGTAATTTGTTTGTTTTATGCCAGAGTTGAGAAATAAATAATTTTAGAACTAGGTGTTTCCCTGGAACCTTTTTCAAGTTTTGAACTGTTGTCTGAGAATAAGCTATTCTGTTTTCTTCAGTACCAATATTTGGTATTTTATTTGTGATGGCAAATTGTTAGACTCAATTTATGCTACTCACTTTATGCTCCTGATATTTTTTATGTGCTTAAAAATGAGCCCTATTAAAAGACTAGCTCTCTTTAAAAAACAGCAGTGGAGCTAATCTAGCCCAACAGAGACAAGCTCTGGATGACCAGTGAAACCCAGGGCTTGTTTCAGCACAGCAAGGTCCTGAGCCCTCATAAGCACTGCTTTGACACAGCATAATGTAATTCACAAATTTCAACTGTTCTAAACATGTCATGTGTCAATCCATGGTAGTTGAACAGCAGTGTTTCTATTCGTTCCTTGCAGATGCAAGTAAAATATCTCAGGGGTTTTATTCCTCTTCTCCTTAAAAACTCACAAAAACACCCCCTGAAAATCTGATGAGTTGGAGTATTCATTGTTTCCACACGGTCTGAAAAGGATGAGCTAGACCTACCATCTTCACTGCTGGATGTGCATGGAAGAGGCTTTTACAGCACATTATTAGGGAGTGTCTGGCTAACCTAGAGATGGTATTGGTTACATAAGATCTCAAACATACCTCAAGTGCAGTATGGATGCTGTGGAATGAAGCAATTATCTATTTTGCAGTCTTAAGAACAGACCGACCTAGATTCTCTCTTCTTTTTTCTCTTTTTATTCTTTTTTTTTCCCTTCCCTTTTTTCTCACGGGGTGGCCCACTTAGTTGATTAAACTGCAACTCAATTATAACTGGTTGTGTTACAGCTGGGAATAAAATGGATGTAAAGACTGGAATTGATAAAGTAATTTATTTTTTGTCTTATTTGTTAGATGGAAATTATGTTTGGGATTAGGTGGCAAACATTAGTTTTAGTAGCTTTTGGGGTATAAACATCTCAGAATAGCCTTAGCTGACAGTAGGGAATGCAAAAGTGATTCAATGAAAAGTTGTTTTCATGGTAAGAAAAACAAAAGGTGATGGTTTAGAGTATAAAAGATTTGAAATAAGCTTTAAATCCAAAATAAGCCCAAAGTCAGCAAATGCAGTGACTACATGGTTCATATTTTGTGAATACATAAAACACATTGACATTTGTGCACTATTTATAATATTTATGCACCTGTGAATTCTCTAATAAA
Source organism: Acanthisitta chloris (assembly GCF_000695815.1). Classification (NCBI taxonomy): domain Eukaryota; kingdom Metazoa; phylum Chordata; class Aves; order Passeriformes; family Acanthisittidae; genus Acanthisitta; species Acanthisitta chloris. Next base: position 17,041 of record NW_008686618.1, on the reverse strand, counting down.
TCATCAGAGGCATTAGGAGGGTAAGTAAGTCATCTAGATAGAGTTTGCCAAGGTGACCAAACTCCCATCCTACTGTCTTTGGTAGCAGAATTATCCTTTAGGTTAATGACATGAAAGCCAATTAGCATGTGGTCCATGCTAAAGAATGCTATATTTAATGGAAACTGACATTGAGTCAATGTTGTATTTTTTTTTTCACCTATTTTTCCCTCTCACTTAATACTCAGGGAGCAGAACAAAAGCAAATCTGTGCAGTGCAGGACAATCTGTAAAGTAAAATTCCTCTTCCCATGAAGTTCAAGGAGGGAAAGGATCCAATGAGAACTCATAATCCCTGAAGACATGTAAAATCAATTCTATTCCTAGGTAGATATCTCAGTGGAGATACCTCTAGGTAGATACCTGCAGCAGGGACAGAGCTGTAATTGGAACCCAGCACCAGATTTATACATGGACTCCAAGTTCTAGGAGAAGTACGTTATGTCTCTTTGGGCTGGTTGTTCAGCACAGCTTATTGCATCACCTGCAGCTCATCTTTCCTATCAGGAAGGAATGGGCTGGTAAGGAAGCAGTATGCAGTTATTCTGGGAGACAGTGTATGAGGCTGATGGCTGAGCTTGTTGGTTATGATAAGGGCCAGATCTGCTCCAAGTGCAACTCACTTAGAGCAAAAGAGAAAGATCATACTGTTCTACCTTCAGTTTGTAAGAATGAAATGCTATTCATCTTTGTAGGGAATTTTTTCTCCATTGGGAAGGAACAATCAGAGATACCGCATGTCATGTAAGTCATGTTATTTGAGGACCTTAAAGGCACTAGAAGGCCTTGACTTAAAGATGGCTGACATCAGAGGGAAGGCCACACTTGTTTTCAGATGGTCTGACTGCCATGTGATGCTTACAAGTGATTTTCAAATGCTTTTCTGCATCTCCTCTATTTGTGCTTTTATAGTGACTTTAATGGTTACTTCCTCTCAAAACATGCACAGACCTGGCCATTGACTTGTCTTTCAGTTTTCTTTTTTTGGTCACTGTATGAACCCTCCTGTCAGAATGTTATCTCTCTTTGTTTTACTTTTGTGGTAAGATAGCACTGCAACCACTTAACAGGGGAGCTGAGGAACAATCTCTTGAGATTTATCCAGCAGGATCAGACTATCTGTGTGGTATTCCTCATCTAAGATGTGATTGATGCCTAGCAGAAAGATCTCATTGACATGACTTGTCTCAGCTACTTCAGAACTGCTGCAGTGCCCTGAGGAGGCACAGAGAGGATCTGTTTGTTTAGTCACTCCCAGTATCAGGAACACTTTACATATTTCAAGTAAGAAAGACAGACAGGAGTTGGCCCTGATAATGCTTTCTTGCTTGTCTTCCTTATCACACAATTTCCCATCTAGATGCTCTCTGAAGGCACCTGGTGATTCATACCCATGTTACTGTCCTGCACACACTAGTAAATCACCCTCATGTGTCTACATGGCACTGTTGGACATCCCTTTCTCATGTGCTCCTTAGGAGCAGACATTTTTTAGTGGTGCAGTTGGTGGAGGATAACCGTATGAGTCTACGGACATTTTGCTAATGCTGTTTGGTATGGTCAGAGCTTCTGTCTGTGTTTCATAGTAATGTTGGGGTCTATTCTTCCTGGTGGTCTATCAGGTCCATCACGGTGATGGAAGAAGGGAAACTAAACAAATCTTGTTTGTGGGATCAGTGCTCCAGTTTCCACCAATAAACCAGTTACCCTTCTTTGGACTGCTGCAACTTCTTCCCTGCAGTCAATGTGCTAAGATTCCAGTGCTTGCCACTATCTAGAGCCAGGTGCTTGTTGGGCCCGGTAGTAAGGACAAAGACAAATACAGGATAGCTGTGAAATGACACAGCTCAGCGGTCTGGATTACAGGACAAATATTCATATGGTGCTGCTGAAAGAGCTGGTGCAACTGCCAGTGAAGCGTATTTGTAGGGGTTAATGCTGTCAGAGACCCTCATCCACTGAGCTTTGGTTCTGGCTCTGCTTGTGAGAAGATGGAAATTTTGTGATGAACTGGATTCATGGTAGAATCATAACAATTTATACTTGGGCAATGCATGTGCAGCTCTGCTTGAGAGACTTGGCCTTGGCTTTAATGAGAAAGCATGGTGACCTTTGGCAAAAATGTGCCTAACCTGTGATGGGGAGAGAATGTGCTCCTTTGTGTGGGGCTTGCTTCAGACCCTCCAGCAGTAATTGCAGGACTTTGTTCATATAGTGGCAGGTTACCTTGTACTGCTGCTGAGTGTACTGCTGTGCATATGGACCACAGCTGATGGAGTCTGCTCACAACCTCAATTCCAGCAGATCTCTCCTCCTAGAGTGTCCATGGCACCCTTTGAAGAGCTATTCTTTGTGAATGGAATGATTAGATAAGAATAGTAGATTCAGAGGTAGGATAGCAATACCTGTTATCCTTCATTCCCCATAGCTAGTATGCAGCAGGGAGTCAAAGAGACTTGCCATGATTGTATCCCTGACAGTCTCTGAGTAGTTAAATTCAATTCAGGACTCAAGTGGAGAGACCTGAGGTTCGTTATGTTCTATCAAATGCTCACTGTTCATGTTTGCTAACCTTTTAATTAGAGAACCAAATAGAGAATGTCGTAAGAGGTAACTGGCTTGAAATGCAAAATGCTCAGTAGAGCTTTACTTTAACAAGGTTCCTATTCCCATTCTCTTTAACTACAAAGCCTTTATAAGGGAGTCAACTCATGAATCAGCCTTTATTAAGACATGTATTAAAACTGGCAGTAAGTGCCCTTAAAAAACCAAGAAATTAGTTGTTTTGGGTGGAGCAGAGTTTGTTGGATTTTTCTTCTCATTTGAATCCACTTCCATTCCCTCAAAAATAGAACAAGAAGCGCACCCTGGGGCAGTGAGAGTAGAGAGGAGTACTGGCATTGTTTGTCTGCTCCTAGGAGAAGCTGTCCTAACCTTGCAGCCTTTGTTGTACAAGGATAGAGAGCAAAACACATGTAATCAGCCAGTCAGAGACCTGGCTGACTTTTGGCTGATTCTGTGGTCATAAGCGTGTGCCTGTTTGGTAAATGAGGCAGAATTGTCTATCCACATATTTTTCTCCCTTTGTGGCCTGTAGGATTATGTAATTTTTCACAGTCAATATGGGAAGTCCTGTCTGTGTTCCAGCATATTCTGCCCCCCTGACGAATATTGGGGAATAGAAACTGTGAGTAGAGAGCTTTCTTCTCCCTGTCCACCATCACCTTAGACCACTATCAGAAGCAGAGCTACTTCTCCTTTAGCTCTCATTCCTGATGTGTCGCTGACCTCTGGTCCTGAATGGCAGTTAATTGTTAGACATTTTCTCAACGCTGTCTGTGTACTGTCAGCAGGCCTCTGGGTTTTGACAAGCTCAATCGATCTTATACGTACACTGGCCTTTATGTGTAGTAGTATGGTTATGTTTAGTTATTGAAGAGGGCAGAATGTATGCTTGAACACAACATGACTTGCTTCTGAAATCATGCCTGTAGCAACAAATATGCAAGAGGAAATTAATTGGCTGGGCAGTGGCACTATTACTGCTGTTTGGAGCATGGCCTTTAGTCTTCCAATGCAGTGTCATGGCACAAGTAGGTTGGACGTCAGCTATGAGGGTCTATCTGAAAAACAATGGTGCTATGGTTTTACTGTTGCATGATCTATGCCAAATAGATAAGCATGGATACATGGCTGTGTGCTACAAACCAGTTAGCCACACAGCATCAAAGAATTCAGAGGGTTGAACTGAATTTGGTGGAAAGATGTATCATCATGAAAAGATATTCATTATTATCGGAACTTCAGCTTAATTAACTTTGCAGCTGAAGTTCCTGACCAAGCTCATTACAGAGCTCAAATGGATAGACCAGCTTGACAATGGAAAGTAACACAAGTCATTTTAACTAGAGGCTGTTTCATTATGTAACATTTTAAAAATGTGTCTTCTTCAAGCAGATCTCAGCACCTCTGGGGAACATTTACAGCTTCTTCATATGAGTAAGCATGTGTTCCTTCTCTGGTCCAAAAGGTGATAATGAAGTCATTAACAGGATCTGTGGTAGTTCTTTGCTAGAGAAGGATGAAATACAGCATTGGTGTATATGCTGGCCACTAATAAAAAGAACAGGGTGAAGGTCATTTAAACATTTTCAGCAGAACACAATCACTCAGAACATGAGGAGGATTTTCTGCCTGATGCACTCACACTATATCAGGGTAAGGGAGAACTGTATTTAGTAGGTCTTCACTTTAATCTGCAATATAAGCTATTTCGTGGCACACTGCATTGGTTTTCATCTCATTGTCATCTCTTAATAATTGTAGAGGCAGGACAAAATATAATCTCATGTATTCCATGTGTGAAATTCCTTAGCTGTGACAGTAGTTTAGATCTCTGTCATCTACTTTTTAGCAGAACTGCCAGTGAGTCCCCACTCCTGTGCAGGAAGTGTTCATGTACTTGTGCTCTTGAATATTCCTCTTTAGGCAGACAACTTTGGTTTTGCACTTTGTCTGCTCCATTCCATTATTTGAGAGGACTTGTGATACTAATTTTTCCCTCTGTGGCAGCCCCTTTTTTTCTTGCCATCATCCAGATACGGAACTGCAGGAAGGCTGGTGTGCTTGAAAGCCACTCATTTATTTCTTTTCCCTGGTAGTGTAAGGAATTCTGTCTTTTAACAAGCCATGCATTTGTTACTTCCTTACATCATCCTGTTTGTACTTTATGCTGGTGGTACAATGGGATGAGTGTCCATGTTGTCATTCAAGTGATTAATTAAAATGAAGGATAGAACTGGCAGAACACTCTACCTGCAGCACATCCTTCCAGCCTGACAGCAAATCAATTGTGCATCAGCTTCCAGACTTGACAAAGCAATACAAGTGATCTTCAGAAGGCTTTTTATTGTAGCTTCTGCAAACATACTGATGGATACTAATGGAGCTAACTGGCAGATTTTGAGGTTCCTTCAAAGAAGCAATATTAACTGACCTTCTAACAGACCTCCTGGTGGCACTGGTTTCCCTGCAGGTGACTGGAGAGAACACAGACAGTGTTCCTTCACCACACCTGCTGGATGGCCATATTAGCTGAGATGGCTCCCATTAGGATTGTGTTCCTGGGAGAAGGTCACAGCTGCAGATCCAATTTAGGTTGGCTCGAGATGTTTGCAAAAAGAAGAAGGGCTGTACTTTCTTTCAAATCTGTAACCAGCAGTCAACTTTATTGTTTCATTGCAGTGGTTGACTCTTCTATTCCTTTGATTGCTCCTGTTAAAGTCTGGTAGGCAAATGGATCAAGGAGAGCTACTGTGAGACTTGGAAAGGTTTTGAGTAAAATGAGATGATATCCTGCCAGCAGAATAAGGTGTCTTACTGGTCTTGTATTATTAGCTGACTCAGAGATGTGGGTATCCTGGAACTGAGACATATCTCTAATCAAGAAAAACTTGGGGGTGATGGTTGATGAAAATCTCAACATGAATTGGCAGCATGCATTTACAGCCCAGAAAGCCAGCCAAATCCAGGACTGCATCAAAAGAAGCACAGCCAGCAGGTCAAAGGAGGTAATTGATTCTCCCCCTCTGCTCTTGTGAGACACCTCCTGTAGTACTGCAAACAGCTTTGGTGTCCCCAACACAAGCAGAACATGGAACTGTTGGAGGAAGCCCAATGGAGAGCCAGAAAGCTGATAAGAGAACTGGAGCACCTTCCCTATGAAGACTGGCTGAGAAAGTTGGGGCTGTTCAGCCTGGAAGACAGAAAGTTGCATGGGGACCTCATAGCAGCCTTCCAGTATCTGAAGGGCCTACAGAGAAGCTGGAGAGGGACAAATCTTTAGGAACTGCAGTGATAGGACAAGGAGTAATGGGTATAAATTGAAAGGGGAAATTTAGATTAGATGCTAGGAAGAAGTTTTTTAGTGTGAGGATGGTAAGACACTGGCACAAGTTGCCTAGGGGAGGTAGTGGTTGCCCCAGCCCTGATAGTGTTCAGTCAGGTTGGATAAAGCCTTGAGCAACCTGGTCTAGTGGGAGGGGGGGTTTGGACTAGCTATCTGTCTTTTTCAGTAGGTTTACTTGGCCATTTTTATGGCTGCTCACATCAGCTCTTCTGTACAACATCCTATGTTTCCACTTCTCAAGGACCCTGTTACTTGTTTTCTTCTAAACTATGCTGAATTATCCTAGGTTCATAGATCTAACTACACAAAATAGCTGCCTGCTTCTACTACCTTTTTGAAAATCATGATTTTACTGTAGACAGAGAAGCAAGAGAAGAAAAATTAGCTATAGCCACCTGGTCATGAGCAAAAAAAGTGCTGTTAGAGCTAAACCAAGCATGACTGTAACTATAAGAAGGTCAAACCCCTTCAAGCAAAGAAGACCTGGCCAAGCCTCAGCCTCAGCCGTGAGGCCATGACAACTCACACTGGCATTATTACAAAGGCATCCTCACCTACAAATTGTTAGCCAGAGTGAAGCAGGATTCGTAATTCCTGCATGTTGTGGCTGCCTACCTAACTCTTACCTTCCAAATGGACAGCTTGGACCTGTTTTTTTTTCCTCAGCTTTATGGTCTCCAGCTTCACAATGCAGGCATCCTACTCTTATGTTGTCACTAACAGCTCTTTTTTTCAGCTCTCTCGAGGGAAACTTTAGCTCTACAACAAATTTAATTTCATTTGCATTTTGATGACTTGACTTCTCCATGGTGGCCTGTCATTGATGGCTGTAATAAGATGAGGATTACACCCATATACCTGTGATCTAGGGCTCAGATATTTTTTCAATTTATATTTTTTTGACATGTCTTTTGATGCTTAACAATGCCACATTGGAAATGTTCCATGATTGCTATAATCAACAGCAACTTGAATCTGCCAGAATTTATAACCAAGATCTTGCTGCAGAAACTTTCCTAGGGCAAGTGCAATGCATTACATGATGTAACACGCTACTGAGTTCTGTAGCATTTGCAGGATTCTATAATTGTAAAATTAATCAAAATGCGTCTGTTTTATTATCTTACTGTTGCAAATTGTTTTCATGTGAGATGCAGCAGAACCTCATTTCAGGCGACCTGTGGTAGGGACTCTTGCAGCAGCTTCCTATGAATTCGAGAGAGGGCCCAAATCTCTTGTGGAAACTTAAGAGTACTGAAGAAGAAAATTTATATGTGTCAGCAGGCAAGATCCAAAATCAAGCTGGAAAGGATGAAAAAGAAGAAAAAAATGAATGATAACAAAAAAGATACCAATATCTTTGCTACTAATGCATGACCAGAAAGGCTATTCCAGGAAGGATGTACAGAGCCTCTTGATCAAATACTGATTATGTTACTCGTCAGCCAGAACCACTCCAAAGTTTTATGCAACAAGGGCACATGTCTGAAGACAGGGTTTTTTCTAAAGATAAGCTACAATTTTGACTTCAATGTGCATGTAGGTTACTTATCCTGTACTTCTTCCAACATGTATCAAAATAGATTGCATATCTCTAATCACCAGGGCATATTCTCCATTGATGCTGACTTCATGGAATTGCAGGCTAGTTCACAGAATGCAAGAACTCAGCTTTTGCTGTATCTCTTAGAAACAGCAGCTTCTGTGTCCCCCTTACACACACTTACTGCTGACGCGATCTGACTAACCTATGTGGGAGAAGATTACTGCAGTACACACATTATATCTGAGAATGATGAAAGGTTGCAAATGGTTTGAATCTGCACTGTACTCTAGGTTGGAAATGTAAAGACAGAATAAATTATACAGGAATAGAATTTCTGCCTTGCAGTGAGTAGGAGCAATTTTTGGTATTTGGCGTAGCAGGCCTATAGGAAAGCATTTGTATAAATAGAGCCAGGATGAACACAGAGGGTATCCTGATGGGAAATGAAAAATTGCTGAGCAAGAAGGATACTGCCTTGTGGCACTTGGTGCTGTGCACTGTGCAGCAGGATTGACCTGGCTCATTGAAACCAACACAGTGCCAATCATGTAAGCTGAAAATCTTCATGACAAATCCAGCTGGAATAAGCATTGGGCAGACAAATCTTAATATAGCAAATTCTGTTTCTCCACCCTAGCTCCTATTATTATTTCCTTGCAGTTGCTTTGCACCTACCATCACTGAAATTCCCTCAAGATTCAACTCCTATTGTAATCCCTCATGCTGTAAGTTTAGTCCCTTCTTTCTAGCAGTGGACACACCAGAACTATGAGGAATGTCTTTCGCTGTTTATAGTCAGTTCAAAACATATTAGATGGTAGGACTTTGGCACAGCAAATGAAAGGACTGTCTATCCCAATGTTGCCTTCAACAGTGGATGTATTAGGAAGGCAGCAGTTGAGTAAATGTAGGGGGGGATCTACCCCAGAACGCTGTCCAGCCTGCAGTAGCTGTGGCTTTTAAGTCCATGTTTCCCTCATACATATTTGATAAGCATGAAGGTTCTCAGTTTGGGTGCAAAGGAATATTTATGTCAAGAATTAATTTGCTGTGGGATTTGAATAGAGACAAAAATTTGATATTTATCGGTTTTGTGAAACTTGATTTTCCCCCTCTGCAAACACGCATTTTTGTATAGAACTGTATTTGTCATTCCAAACAAACAAAGCTCTGCCATTTTATAAGCTGTCCAAAGCAAGAGGAGAGCTTAACAGGCTGTGAAAGTCATTGTGTGCAGCACGCTGTGCCTTTCACTTATGTAGGTCCCAATCAGAGTCTCAAACACATTGGATGGAAAGCCTGGCTGATGTGTGATTTGGGGTGAGTAAAGAATTTTGACATATATTCTCTCTTGTGATAAGGATAGGTGAGAGCTATTAGCATAAAATTGCTATAAATCATGCTCATTGTAAAGATAAGGGCCTTGATTGCAGTCAGCACTGAAATCTCTAGCTCATTTCCTGTAAATCACTCACTTCAAAGGTAGAATTAAAAGATCTTGTGCTAGGCAGGCACTTCTGGGGAATTTGCAACTCATTGGCTGTCCATTTGTGCAATTAGGATACATAATATTTAGAAAATCTTACCAAAAAGCTGTTGTCTACTGTCATTTGGATGCTAGCTTTGGCTGTCCTTTTCTGCAAAGAGGTAGGCAGATTTCTGCCTACGTCCTGCACCACTGAAGTTAATGTGTAGGTTTTTTTTCAAGTTCTGAAAAGGCTGAGCAGAGAAACACAGACCTTTCTGATCCTATGTGTGGTGTGGGTAGCTCACACTGTTTGTTTCGCCAGAGTCTCGCATCATCTGCTCACAGTAGGGCCTTTTTACTGTTCCAGGTTCCTATATGCAAGAAATGTGTGTAGGAGGGCAGGTCTATGCTACAGCAAACCAATGGTCTGTATGTTTCAGCATCCTGTGCTCAGTACCGGCCAAAGGTATATATTTTAGGAAAGCCTAAGTACAATGCAAAACAATAGATTCCTCTAATATTTTCTCATCTCTTTCATTCTGTATTTTTAGTCCAGTGGCTTCCTGGGCTATAGGTAGGTTCTCTGTATTTAATGATCCTAGGCAGAGTTATTTGCCATGAGCTTGTGAGGCCTGTCCTTAAATCTGTGGAACCTTCTAGTGTCCACAGTACTTTGTATAGGTGTTCCACCAGCCTGTTAGCCATTGCCTTAAGATCCAGTTGTTTCTTAGGGTTTTGAATCTTGCTTCTCATAACCTCACTTGATCTTTCAGACAATTTTCTGGAATTTAGGTGGGAACAGGGAAATGCATTGTGTTTTCCTGCAGTGAGGAGGTCTGTTGCCCCATGACCCCACACCTAAAGGAATTCTTCTGAGGTACATTATTCCCAGTGCACATCTCAAGCATTCAAGAGCTTGTTACTGAAGACAGTTACATAATTAAAAGTGGAAATTGCATCTTCACTGACAAAATTCCCATTGTCTTCTAGCAGTCTGAGAGAACTTGTGAAAAACATGGAGTACACTGCTGTGCCATTGAAGCAGACTTGCAGACTCTTGAAAGACTGCTGTAGGAAAGGGACTCTTGAAAGCACTAGCCCTGATCCTTAGCAGTAACTGAATTCTATCAGTCAAGATCACAGCCTCTCTACAGTTTTCTTGATTTACAAGACTTGTTCACACTTCATAAATAGACAAATAAATTTATTTGTCTACTTGCCAGAAACATTTCTGTTTCTGCAAAGGTGTCTCTAAATATTCAGTAGGTTAGTAAAGGAACAATAAAACTGCTCTGTGACCTAAGCAAATAATTATCTTTCTGCTGTAAGAAAGAAGAAGCAGCGTGAGTTCTGAAAGTTCCGTCACTTGCAAATCATCTGTCCAGGATCTACAGGAATGTGAAGAATTAATAGCAGCACCCCCAGAAATTAAAAAGAAAATTGAGTGATACTGCTAAATCTGCAGCCAAATAAGAATGTATTGGGGTAATTGCTTGTTCCTTCCCTGACTTTCTCAGGTAGGATGACTTGATTTCATACAAATCTATGTTTGATTTGAGATAGGAATCCAGTTCACAGCCCCACCTGTTTGGTTATAAAGAAGGTGCTTGGAAAAAAAAGCTACAAAGAAAACAGATTAGCTATCTCTATATTTTTTGCTTTCAGAAGGAAGGAACAGTTCCCTCTTGACCATTTTAAACTATTATTGCTGTCGTTACTATTATTGCTGTTGTTAATCACAGGTTTTAAATTAGCACCAATGAAAAAAATGGAGACACAAGATCTGCTCGTGTGCTGACAACAGACAGGTAAATCAAATGGTTGAGGCTGAGGAGGAAAGTGTTTACAAAAGAGCAAAAAAAGGGCAGTTGCAGCATTCCTCTGCAATGCTTTATGTGAGAGCCTCCCGTTAGGAGCAAATTTCTTCTGCATGCAGGGATGTTTGTGCTTTGTAGGGGTAGCATGGGCTAACTAAAATTCATTTTGCTTTCCTACCATATGCCCCAGTGCAGAAAAAGCTGTGTGTTAAGTTGCCTGAGAGTTGAAGTTCTGGGTCATTCATAGTTTTGATGCTATATGACTGCAGTGCTGAGAAATAACTGGACCTCACGTCTTAGAAAAAGAGGAGGTGTAACACAACACCTCACCTTTCCCAGCATAAATTTTTTTTATAACTCCGTTTCTCAGTTTGTCCAAAATATCATGTTGCTGGCTATGAGACCTAAAGAAATTCCAAGAGACTTTCCAGATGGCTAAATTATCTCTTAAGCAATTAAACACTTTCATGGGCTGGGAATTCAGGCTTCCTCTCTTCTCCAATGCAATGTAACAGTTTTAGTGCAATATATTTGTGGAATGTTCAAATAAGGATGGGGCTTGGGACATGCCAAGTCTTGGCTTTGTTTTTCCTGAACTGACTGTAAGAATACTTCTGACATTGAAAATGGAAACTCGGTCTTAAAAGTGTAATGCACAGGTGGGTTTTTTGGGGTTTGTGGTGGCTGGTTTTGGGTTTTGTTGTTGTTGTTGTTTGTTTCCTCCCCTGCCGCCTCCTCCCCTTTTTATCCCTCCTCAGGAGTCTGTATTCTGTGCAGGTTATAGAATTTGCTTCTTTTGCCTTCCTCTAGCCAAGGTAATTTTACCTTGCAACAATTTTGCCTTATACCTGTAGCGAAGGTATATTAGAAAGTGTTTCCCAGGATGGTAGTCATGAAACAGCATGTTTCAGCTGTATGAAAGCAGAAATATTTCACTGTAAATTAATTTTATGGAGTTAAATTTGTCATTTACATGTGTTCCATGAAGAAGTGGTAAGGCAAAATTTAATACTTTAGAGATGCTAGCATGGATCTGTAGTGTAGGCACATATAACATACAAACATATAACATGTAAAACAGCCACGGTCTGTAGCCCACATTTGTCCTTGCCAAACTGTTGGAGAGTCGCGAGGAAGCTGTGCCTTTCAGTTTGGTTTTCTCATCCGAAGAAAATCCCATTAGTGACAGTTTTGCAGGCCACAGTGTCCTGTGTCACAGCAAAAAAATTAATTTCTGTGAGGCATAATACACACGTTGCTTCTGGTTCTTTTGAAGCTGGGAGGTTCCAGCTTTTGCCTGGGCATATGAGTTTTGGCCGATGAAATTCTTGACAGTGCTCTTTTACCTATTGCCCTTATCTGATTAGTTTTGAGGGAGAACTGTGAGTTTCTCTTTCCTAGCATGATGCTATAGCACATTTGATAGGATGCCTTGATTAGGTAGAAGGTGTCAGTTTACATTTCGACTACTGGGGTGCAAGGGAAAGAAAACATTAGTTAGATTTGATGTTTAGCAGGAGTGAGTGGGATCATGAAGAGGATAAAAGATTTGAGGAAATGTAAGCATCCAGTTTTTTATGGCTTCCTTGTACAGAAGTTATCCTGACCTGCAGTTTTCAGGTGTGATCCCTAAGGAAATTTTGCACATGCTGAAAATTAAAATAACTTTCTGATATTTAGACAGTCAGCTTGCTCATAATTCACTGTGGTAAGAGAAAAATAAGAATACAAGGGATAAAATAGTGATAGAAAAGAGAAATATTGCTGTTGTTGTGCTTTATACTTTTTCATGGTAGCTAGAGTGCACCTGAAATTGGGAAAACAATTTCAAGAATGGATGCCTTGGAAGTTTTAGTTTTTATTGCAGGCACACAACAAACAGCAAACTGGTATTTATGAGACAACCAACAGTCAAGAATTTTCTTAGCAATCAGGAAGAGGCTTTGTGAATCTTCTGTTGTCCTTCTGTGGCTCTTGTCTTTTCAGCTCTGAGCAGTTATCATCTGGACCATGTGCTGTGTTCATGCTGTGAGGTGGGGTGTTACAGCAGTGACAGCAGAGTCCTTAGGTGCACGAAGTGGTCGTGGAGATGGTATTTGCCTCTTATAGCTCAATTTTTACTCACATACTATCACAATATCATACTGAAGGAAATTCCTGGGTGAGCTGTCTATGAATATATAGAGACAGATCTGTGTGACAGAATTTGTCATCACTGTCAGAGAATGAGAAATAATGCAGTATTCAGTAGCTTCTTTCCATCCCAGAAAAGCACAATGCTGTGTCTTGGACCAAACCTTTACCTGAAGGATAGTGCCTGCTGGTTTGTGTCTTAATTCCCGTTCGTAACAGAAGTGCTCTCAAAACCACAGAATAGCTGAAACTGAGATCTTCAACTCCCCTGCTTAAGTAGGGTCAGTTTGAACTACGTGTGCACGTGACTCTGCGCAGGCAGGCTTGAAATATCTCCATATTTACTGTTCAAGATATAAACTGTTCTCCATGCACATTTTGATGACAAAGTTTATGCTGACTTAGGGTGGGGGAGGGTGAAAGTGGACAGGCTCAGATAGCTTGTAGTAAAAAAATCTATATTCCTTTCTGGGGGTGGGCTGGGGTAGAATTTCTTCCTCTGAAGAATTAGCAACAGGTGAAAAGCCAATCCATCAGACAGAGTGGTGCAGAAACAGTTTTCTAGTCATGGTTGGAAAATGGAGTGTTTGATTTCTTTGGTATTTTTCCATCCCTATTTCCCGTGGTTGTTTTTCTCTGATGAAACTCACGGAATTATTGCTTTAATGAGGAGCAAAGATTGCTCATTTTAGGTTGTGATAAAGTATTACAGTATTAATTAGAACTTGCATAGCCAATTTCATTTTTTTCAGAGGTTTAAAAAATTGTTAATTACTTCATTAGTAATAATTAACTTGTACTTTGGGAATTGTAGTACTTCTTTTTTCCTGTTGTTTGTTTACAATTGATTTTTTTCTCTTCATATGTGTTTGTTTTTCTTACTGTCCAGTTTGGATGATGCAATTTCTCCTGGTGTGTTCAAATTACACTCAATTTCTTGCCCCTGGCCCTTTTATTTCTGCTAGGATGGGACATGGGTGCAAGAAGGAGTATGGATCTATGATGAGCTGAATGTTAAAATGAGAAATTAGTTCCAAACATCACTCTAGGAGACCTGTGGATTGGAACTCTCTCACCTTGATTATAGAGTTAACCTGAGTCCTGCCACACAATGCACCTGGTCTTGCATGTTTTTTGTTATCTTTGAACATGTTTAAGAAGTGTTTTAGGGCTTTGGGAGAGGGCTGCTGGTGGTGGTGTTTGGTTTTTTTTACCAGGAAGATGGCTGTTCTGCTGGAATGGATGCAGTGTTCTGTGATTTGATTTGGCATGTCATCTCCAAGGCTTTTGAGTTCCCAATATATGGATGTGTTGCCAGGGTTGTTTAGTGGAGTTTGGTAAGTCATCTTGATGTGAAATCAGGAGTTCAGCTTGGCTCCTACCACTGTTGTTTCTGGGGCAGTGAGTGCAGTCAGCATCAGGTGCATAGCTCAGCTGATTATGAGGAGAGTGGAAATATTTCCTGGCTTCATTGCTGGATAGATTTTACACTGTCTTATTCCTAGACAGGAGGGTAATACCTAACACATAATTTCTTGATGTTCTTAGGAGGTACTTGCTGATGAAAGTAAAACTGTTCAAAACAAGACCTTCACATATTATAGTGATACTGCTCAATTGTGTCATGTTAAGTTTAGAAGATACATGTTACATAAAAAGCAGAAGATGAGGAAAGACCTATGAACTGAAATTAGCACCCACAAGGACAGAGCTGATGACCTTTACTATCCTGAGAAGCAAGGATCAGATCAGCCAGTGATTCTTTAGCCACCAACACTGACTATATAGATGGACAGTACAGGAAAGAACAAAAAATACTGTGGAATTGGAACAAAAAAGATGCGAAAAGTAGCTGAGGTACTGCTCTACCTAATCTGTTTGCAGCTGGAAAACAGAGCTGAAACTGTGCATGTCCCCATGTCAGTGGGAGAGCAGAAAGTGGGTTGGTGTGGCATAGATATAATAGTCTTCCAGGGAAGAATGCTTAAAAATCCGGCAAAACAAAAGCAAAACACCAAACCAAAAGATTCAGAAGGTAATATATTTGATATTCTTTCTGAGGAGATGTAGATATGTTGCCAAGGGAGGTGTTTCAGAGAAAGACAATGCTCTAACTATTCCAGAGATTTTTACTGACTATGAACTGGGTTTTGACTGCTTCTCAGAATTCCTCTGGAAAGTAATGCTGTTATAGCAAGTAATCACTTGACGATCTAGGAAAAAGCCTGTAGATGAATAAACCAGCTGTTTTGTGAATATCTTGTTAAGGAACACAGATTGAAATATTACTATTTTTGCAGAGTTTTGCTGTGTTTTGGTAACCAGGACCCTTGCCACAGTTTGTTGAACATGTGGATACATATAAAGCTTTTATTTTCAAATTGCAAGGTTTTCATTAATAGTATTGCTACTCTCTTTCTTATTTAAAGTAAAGAAATTGAAATTGTCTCTGCTAGTTTGAATTAAGTTAGTTTTTTTTCTTGTCCTGCTTAGATCTGATTTCCATAGTGGGAGAGACTGAAATCAAAGTAGGAAAATAATGAGAAAAGCACTTCAAAGGCTCAGGGCCTAACCAGGGAATCAACTGATATTGCTCAAATCTTCAAGCTTGGTCAGTATGTTCACTGAATCATACCAGCCTTCCTGCTATGGAGAAATTTAAGGACTGCCAGACTATAATTTCTTTTTTTCCAAAGTTCAAAGAGAAAGTGTGTTTCATCCAAGGCCCAGGTTCTCAGCCTGAATGATCAGGGAAGTAAAGAATAAATTTTGTCAGTCATAAAATGCAGAGTTCATCTTCTCCATGTGTTTTTTATTTTGTCAGAAAACTTAAGAGACAACTGACTGGCAAAATGAGCTCCCAAGACAGGACTGTTTTGTCATTCCTCATGATGCTGTGCTCTTGCCCTCCTAGTTGCTTTCAGAGGCACAGAATGGCACTTTGGTGGATAAATTTTTCCGCTGCTGTGAAATAGTTTTTACTTCTAAATCCTCTGAAGACCTGGGCTGAACCTGTCTGCTGGTGGAAAAGAGAAGATCTGACTAACATGTACTTGCTTACTGTTGAAGATTAACTCAAGCCATTAGAAAAACTGCTGCTTGAGTATGCTGTTGTGCTCAAGGTGTAGGAGGTGGGGAGAATAAATGCATCATTTGAGAGGCATATGTGACTTCTCTTACAAGGAGGCAGAAAACGTGTCAGGTATGTTGCCCAGCTAACAAGCCAGAGAGCAGGACTGGTATCCATTTGAATGTCTAAACAGCATCAAAGTCTGTTCTCTCTGCACTAATGAACAAATGAGTTTCTACAAAACTAGTAGCCTGCCTTCCACTTGTGTGTGAACAGCAGTTTACTTTATGAGCCTCTGTCAGTCTCCTGTGCTGGGAAAACTTGCATAAAGTGCTGGTTGTAACCTCCAGTGATAGCACTGGCTTAGATTCTTAAGGCTAGTTTCTGCAACAAGCCATAAGGCCTAAATTTAACCAAAGTTAGTGTTTTGTCCCCTTGTGCTGCTCTCTAGAGTCCAGATGACCTCTCCCAATGCTGAGGACTCAAATGAGTCATACCTTCCCATCGTTTTCTACCCTATTGGAAAATACAGGGACTCTTCTTTCTGATTTTGAAGGGAGGCATACTGAGTGAACACAAGAGCTGTTACAGATCTACTTGCTTGGCAACTAATGAAACACCTAGGTTCTTACTGCAAAATGCTAGTGCAATGCTCAGCTCTTGCCATATTTTTGATCATCACAGGACACTCCAAATGGCAGGCATTATCTGAAAAGCCTTTTTGTCTGGACCAAACCATCCATGAGATTTGCCACTGATAAAAGAAAAGCTTGTTCTCCATTCTGGCCCTGCATCTATCTAAGATTTCACAGCCAGTATGTAAATCCAATGTATTTAGAAGAGTAAGTGGTGCAAGTATGGATAAGGCCACTACGCTGACTGACACCTTAAGCCTTGTACAGACCCAAGTGTTCCACTCATTTTACTCAGTGTATAAATGTATGAGACATTGACACAGGCCCAGCTGGCAGACTGGATGCTGAAACTTGGACCTCAAATAGTCTCGTATTTGTCTTATTCCTTGCATTTTCTCCCTGGTTGTTGAAGGCAAAATGAGAGT
>NW_008686617.1:0-3729 GCF_000695815.1 Acanthisitta chloris | reverse complement strand
ACACTTAGGATGATCTGCTCCATGATTAGGATGATTTTCCCCACATGCTAGGGAAGACAGTCTAGATTAGTCCTGCCTCAAGCAAAGGCAAACCCATCCATGGGACTGCTTTTGCTCAAGGATCTGGGGGCACTTGGTGGGTAATGCAGAAGGATGGGGAAGCGCAGTGTGTACCTCAAGGGGATTTGATTTTTAGGTGAGGTCAGTAATGTTAAACTGTATATTGGTTGCTGAACGATACTGCCATTGTATACTATAACTCCCATGGCCTGCTCCAGATACACCAGTCATGCGTTCCTAATGCAGGTTGTGATGACCCAACAGCATGCCAGCCTGCCTGAAAAGACATATAGGATGGCAAGAACCCACAGTCATGGACTAAATGAACTCAACATACATTTTGAAGGAACAGCTATGGACTCAGGGAATGATACCCATGCTTGCATGTATGTATATATATATATTAACATATGTATGTGTATATGCATATGTATTTGGAAGGTGTAGGATCTGGTCATGTTGTTGATAGTATAGAATAAGGGGTGAATAATGTTCTGGTTCCATCCAGGACAGGGTTAATTTTGCAGCGGCCAGGAAGGGCCAGGACCCTGAGGTTATTCTATACCACTTCATGTCATGTGGAGTAGACTGGGGTGCTCCAGTTCGGTCAGTGTGCAGCACGTGCATGCAGGTAGCGCTGGGTTCTGCATGGTGAGCAAACATGTGTGAGTCATTCACCTGTCTTGTACACTCTTTTTTAATATAGCTGGTTTTTAATATAGCTGTTGTTACTGTTCATTTTCTTCATCTCTGGTTTTTAGCAAATTTTCTTATCTCAACCCATGATCTTTACCTTTTGTGCCTCTAATTCCCTTTATCCCCAACACAGAGCAGCGTGTGGTCTGGTGGGTTTCAGTGGAAACACTAAACTGGAGAATACCACTCCTAAACCATGACAATGACCTCATTGCAGCCTTCCAGTACCTAAAGGGAGCCTACAAGAAGATGGAAAGGGACTATTTACAAGGGCATGTAGTGACAGGACAAGGGGTAATGGCTTCAAACTGAAAGAGAGTAGGTTTAGACTGGATATTAGGAATAAATTTACTGTGAGGGTGGTGAGGCACTGGCACAGGTTGCCCAAAGAAGTGGTGGATGTCTCTTCCTGGAAGTGTTCAAGGCCAGTTTGGATGGGGCTTGGAGCAACTTGGTCGAGAAGAAGGTGTCCATGCCCATAGCAGATGGGTTGGAACTAGATGGTCTTTAAGGTCCCTTCCAACCCAAACTCTATGATTCTATTATTTGCTTAAGCGAAATTACAGCAAAGCAGAAGCTGGAACCCATTTGAATCCTACACTACCCAGTCTATGAACCACCCTATATTAGCCTCTAAATTACATGTGATACCAACTCTAGCATGTAATAAGAGTTGGACTTGTGCTCTGGAAAACATACCTGTAAAATACCTGTTATAATATCTGTAAAATTAATATTTATATGATGATATTAAGAGTCATAATACTTTTTTCCCTGTACTTGGCATTGGTGAGGCCACATCTCAAGCACTGTGTTCAGTTTCAGGCCCCTCATTTTAAAAAGGAAATTGCGAGCAAGTCCAGCAAAGGGCAACGAGGATCATAGAAGGTCTAGAACATATGTTGTATGAGGAACAGCTAGGAGAATCGGGTTTGTTTAGCCTTGAGAAGAGACGACTCAGCGGTGACCTCATCACTCTCAACAACTCCCTTTAATGTGGGGGATAGTCTCTTCTGCCATGCCTGCAATGAGAGGACTAGAGGCAATGGCCATAAGCTGAGAGAAGGAACAGTCAGAGTAGATATTCAAAAACATTTTTCACTGTTATGGTGGTCAGGCACTGGAATAGGTTGCCTGGGGAGGTGGTGGAGTCACCATTCCTAGAAGCCTTTAAAAGGTGTCTGGAGCTAGTGCTGGATGATATGGCTTACGGTTTAAGGGTTACAGTGGAGTGCCAGATTAATGGTTGGACTTGATCATCATAAAGACACCTTCCAACCTTGATGATTATATGATTTATTCTTATTTCTGCCCCTTCTGATATGGCAAAGCTGTGTCCATTAAGGTAGAATGAGTGTGACTGTGCTCTGTGTCATGTTTTGCTGTGTTTTACTGTTCTGCACCATGATATAAAAAAAACAGGAGAAAGCACAAGCATTATCCCCAACACTGTATTGACCCTGAGGCTAACTCCTCCATTAGGGGCACTTCAGTTTTATGTCAATGAGGGCAGTGGAGAAGTGGAAGAAAAAATATTTATTTATATTAACATGCAAAGTACATTGATGATATTTACATCCTTTCTTTCTTTATGAAAACAATAGGAAACCAGAATACACACTCTTCAGCTTATGGCAACTGCAAGCAGACTATAAATGGCAATAAAAATTAAGTCAGGGGCTTAGTCACAGGATCTTATGGCAGATGCTTAGAGCAAGAGATATTTCAAATACTTAGTCTTGGAGACATGGAGTTCCCAGCTCCTGTCCTGAGAGTTGCTGCTTTTACAAGCTAATCAAACCATGGTAATTTTTTTTTTATAAAGATAACACAGCAATGTGGCACATTATGTGGAGATTTTCTTTTGCAAGTAACCACAAATTGCTACACACTACAAGTAACCACAAATTTTAAGTACTGTTGAAAGTTCTTGCAGTACCTTAGATTAGTTCCTTAGACTAAAGAACCCTAAAATATTGGGTCATACAGGCTCAAAAATCATCTGTCTTTTGAAAAAAAAAAGGAAAAGTAATCATTGGACTCAGCCTACTACACTTATTGTCTTAATATGCTTTAATCAAAGCCCAATCAGTCTTAAGATAAATTTAAACAGACTTCAGCTTTAAAATGGTTGTCTCAGGCTTGTCTTACATAACTGAAGAGCAAAAGAATAATGGGTGTTTTAATGGAAAACACTTTTGTTTGACTTAAAGAACATCTATAACATTAACTGCCAAATCACAGTCTTTGCAAAGAAAAAATATTTTATTTGGCTTTCAATTTTTTCCTGATGAGGCAAATTTGTTATCTTTTCCATCCACACACCTAAAAGCATCCTCTGAATGAAAGGAGTTCTTTAGGTACTATGTTAGTGCTGTCATTATTATTCTTAGTATAATATCTGGACTATTGCGGTAGCTCTATAAAATGTTTTCCTGATGGCACATAGATTTTGTCAGTAAATGTACTTTAGCCCACTTTTAGCTGGTGTGTAGTAAAGATAAATAACTAGAAAATTATACATGTGACTTCATTTAATATTCTTGGTAAGCTATTTATTATGTCTGTGGCTATACACTGCCTTCATGCTGCCTCCCACTTTTCACTTTGCACAATTCAGTGATTAATGGTTTAAAAAGGCAAAACCTCTGCCAGTTTGAACAAAAAGTTCTGAGGTCTTGATACATCTGGTCACAATTTCAAATTCAAGGAGGCGCCAGTAAACCAATGCAGATGTTACCAATCTGCTCTAGCTATGCGAGATCAGGATTCCATCTTGTACAAACTACAGTCAAAAACAGACAGCATCTAGCTTAGGAGTCCTCAGAATGTTTCTGGATGTTGATGATTCACCAGGTCTGATCCAGTGTCTCAGCTTGCTCCTAGGAAACGCAATGCTGGCAGGTGGGAGACTGAAGTCACAGGTTTTTGAGTCCTTGAGACCAGTAAAAATCCCTATGGCATATATATATA
>NW_008686616.1:16648-64640 GCF_000695815.1 Acanthisitta chloris | reverse complement strand
CAGCCGCGCGGGGCTGCGGCAGCGCCGAGCGGTACCATCCCGGTCCTTTTATTCCCGGCTATAACTCCGGGGATTTGGTTTCCCCCCCCCATAGCAGCTCGCGGTTCTCCCCTCGCCGCGCTGCCCGCGCGTTCCCCCACACTCCCCCTTGGGAACGCGATCCCCGTCCCAAATCACAGCCTGCAGCGGCTTTGGTTGTGCTGTGTATAATACACCTTCCAGGCCTCTTTGCAGGGAGCTGCTGTTCTCCCGACTCACCCAGCGCTGCCGCAGTACGCGTAAAAAAGTCTGGTTTCTGTGCGAGACTCGTGTAAGAGGCTGCTTGATTTCCAAAAGAGGAGACCCGACCTTGTAAACTCACTTGGTTATGGGTGCAGAAGTCACAAGTCGAACCACCAAATGACAAGCTGGAAAACCACCGGAGCAGAGCGAGGAAGCCCCAGATGCCTAAAAGAGCTGATGAACCAAAAAAACCCAAACAAACAAAAAATAAACACACACACACACAAAAAAAAAAACCCAAAAGCAAACCCCCTCCCAAAAAAAAAAGGATTAAGTCATTACAGATCGTGCTAGCAATTTTACTAGTTTTTAGTATCTGGCTTATTGCTGTGGTATCTACAAATTGCTCCTTAACCTAGATGGCTGCTGGGAAATAATCAGTGACTGCAGACAACAGCAGCTGCTAATGAATTGAGCACTGGTGTGGCACTACATAACACGCCACAGAGGCCATGCCAAGGGAGGGCCAGGGGAAATGCTTGCTCTTAGGCAAGGTGGGATAAAACTGTCCCTGTGGTGCCATTCTCAGCTAAAACAGGGTGATGTGGATGTCCACATCACTTTCCTATCAGCAAAACTGCTGCACAAGGGGATCTGAAAACAACCAGCGTTTTCTAACTGGTATATACATTCCCTTTCTGTAAGGGATGGATGAGCACATGTCCTGAAACAGGATGGTTTAGATGCTTTCAAATTTTATACAAGATCAATACAGATGTACTTTTTCTTCATATATTGTGCTTTTCTTCCAAAAAAGTAGTGAACTATGCCTCTTGGTTTCTACAAAAGATCATCTATCACTTTTGTGTTCTTTTGGCAGTTTGGTGGCTTAAGTTGTAGTCGGGGCAGATCCTTGAGCACATTTTGTATGACTCAAGAGAAAATATATACAAATCAGAAGCAAAATATTCCCTGCTCCATTGCTTCAGCTATTGGCATAGCCAAGGACAGGAGATTTATTTAGGATTAGCTCTTAATGCTAGTCCTCTTCCTTAATTGCAAGCAACTGTTCATTAGTTTGGACTTTCAGGTGAAACCAGAAGATGTAAATAAAGACCCCAACTGTACAGCCAGGCGTGTATAAGGGTGTCACAGGGCCTGTCACACTGGGCTTTGGCCAGGAGACAACCAGGCTTTGCAAGCAGCCTCGAACAGGAGCAGCTGCAACAAAGATGCATTATATTCATTTCTTTCAAAAAATGTAGAAGTGATCTCAGTGGATCAGAAATAAATCCTTAATAAATCTGAGGGAAAAAAACATTATTGTAAGAGAAAAACTAGCATCTGTAGGGGGAAAAAAAGAGAAATAGCAGAAACCATTTCAGAACATGTTAGTTCATTTCCACCAGAGTGAAAACTGCTAGGAATAGCTTCAAATCAGTTTTCAACTGCTGTATTTGGTCCTGAAAGTATGTCAATACAGCAGCTTTGACAATGACAGTGTAATGCATTGTGACAGTAAATATGTTTGGATTTGGGAGCTGGCAGAGGTGTGGACTGTGCTGCCACCAGCTCCTGCTCCCACCGCATGATGTTGGCTCTGAAGCATCTCCTGCTCTCTGTGACAGTCTGAGGTTTGGACACGGGAGGTACATGGCAGCATGCAGGTAGCTCACGCCACCAGGCAGTGCAGGAAGGGTGGGGAGGCAGCATCTCATCAAAGAGCATATGAGAATACTTCCCATCATCTCTGAGATTTGTGGATAAGAACTTAGTGATTCTCTGTGACATTTTTTCTGTAGGTAAACTGGGACCCTACAAGACTTTAAGTTCTTGTTGGTGGATAGGGGCAAGCCACAGCTGAATCTGACACTTTGGAGATCTCAGCTCTGAGCATAATTAGGTCCATGGAAGAATAGTGTTTTCAGCTTCATCAATTTTGCAATTTTCAAGATCTGAACCACAGGCTCTGCTGCTTCCCATGCTCAAGAACTGCTGCTTTGATGGGTGGGGCAAGGTAAGTCACCACTTTAAAAGGATGCTCCACTTAAGTGAATGGTTCTCTTTTATTACCAGTCTTTGTAATTATTTCTGTGGCACAGCTCTACTGGTTTTATTAAGCTGTGTTATGCTTTAATGTTTGTCCTGATTGATGAATGAATTACAAAATGATGGCACTGCTGTTGTACTACAGAATTGCTTAGACAGTCCTGCTGTAGTTCTTAGAGAAGCATTTTCTCAGCTGAGTGCTTGTGTAACTAGGTGTTTGTTGCTAAAAATACAGGTTGTTTTCCACAGTAGTTTAAAAAAGTGAAGTTTCTCCTGTGATTAGACATAAATTGCATACCTGGAACAGTGCATATGATGGCTCTAGTCATCTGTATATGTGGAAGCTGCCCAATTTGCATGGAGGACAAAGGCAAAACCATGTGGATATTTGTCATCTTCATGTCCAATCCCACTCTCCTACCTGAAAGATGACTTACTGTGTTACTGGCAATGAAAGATGCTTAATGCCAGCACAAAGAAATTGAAATGCATTCAGGGCAGGAAACACAATAATAACTAACTTCAGTAACTAAATGTATGTTGGGTAAATGTCACAGCAGAGGGTGATGCTGTTTCCAACTGTCTGTGACCGCTCACTGGGAAGCCAGAAGAAGAAAAGTGATGCCTCGTGTGGTCCTAAAGGCTTTCATAATATTATTGACAAGGAACCACACTGTAGCAGTATCTGTAGCATCCTTGGATTCAACACTCTTATAGCACCATGAAAATCAATAGTATTCTCCTTTCTTTTCAAAAAAAGAGCAGTAATATAAAACAAGATACACCGTTTATTAAAGGGTCCTAAAAGAAGAGACTGTAACTTCTGATGAGTTAGATACAAAATTGTGATAAACAGCCAGAAGGACGTTTCAGGGTCAGCTTGCAAAAGATATAAAAAAAGTCTTTCCTGCCACAACTCAGGGAGCCTGATGGAGTTTGACTGCCCTGTAAGGCAAATAGATTGTTTAAGATACAGAAGAAACATCTGCAGAAGATACAGCTGCATTTTTGAATGGAATAGATGAGCGTGGGTAAACTCCAATACTGGGAAGCTTCTTTAAGGGGAGTAATTGGGAAAACGTGTCTCAGATTAAAGTGTAAGTATAAAAGATGAAGGAACACATTAACAAAATGAGCAGCAGCCAACTGCTGAGACCAGATGGTATTCAACCAAGAGTTTCAAGCAGCTCAGAGATGAAGTGGTTCAGGTACCAACTGCTGTCTCTAACTTTGCACTTAAAACTAACTTGGCATCAAGGGAGTCTGGAGAGTCACTCATGTGACACCTGCTTTTTTCAGGGATTTCAGTGGAGATTGTGGAAGCTGTGGACCTGGAGGCCCTATGTCATTGCTGGACAAATTAGTAGAGATTATGCTAAAGAACAGAAAATACTTAGTGGGTACCAGGAGAAGATGACACATTAGGGGAAATCATTATAGCTTTTTTAAAGTGAATTAGAGTCTCAGAAAAGCTTTCTTTGGGGAAGTAAACAAGCTCATGGACCAGGGAATATTCAGTTAACTGTCTATGATGATTTCCAAGAGCAATCAGTAAGGTTCTCCCCCAAAAGAAGCAAAAACGTAGGCTGCTAATGTATATAAAACATAGACAAGTAACTGATAGAAATGGAGGTGAATAGTGATTTACAAAATGTGCTGCTGATAATAAGCTACTCAGGGCAGGGTTAACTGAGAAAAAATCTGAATGACTCTATGTTACTAGTAGAGTCTGTAGCAAAATGGCAGGTGAAGTTAAAATCAGATAAGTATGAAAGGATAACATATGGGGAAAAAACAATCCTGAATCTACATATATACCAAGGATCTTTGAGGTGATTTTTCCACTGAGGAAAAAGGATTTGGAGTTATGAGAGTGATACTGTGAAGACATCGACTCAGGGGCAGCAGTGATCAAAATGGAAATTGATAACTGTTAGGGTTATTGTTTTAGGAGAGAAATAGAGATCAAAAGAAGAAGTGCTATTGTATAAATCCTTGTTGCACCTGCATCTTTAATTGCCTGTGCAGTTTTAGTATCCCTATCTCAGAAATGGTAGAACTGGAAAAGATTTTTTTAAAATTTAATAGAATTATCAGAAATGGTAGAAGGGCTTCCAAATAGGTCATAGCTAACACAGCTGGGTCTCTTCAGTCTATGTAAATACCACAGTCTATGTAAACTCTTCAGTGGTCCAAATAAGAACCAGGAATCAAGATTGTTCCCTGACTTATCAAACATGAGGTATATCAAATGAAAGTGGAACTTGATAGACTTAAACAAAAGGAAATAATGCTTCATACACTCTGGAGTTAAGCTAGAAGAAATCTTTGCTTCAGGATATAGTGAATATTAAAACTTTGCATGGGCTTAAAAAGCAACTGAAGAATCATCAAAGAGTCTTGATCTAGCTCAGCAAGTTGCTGACTTGTAAGTTGCTGGAGGTGGAAAGGTATTTTGGGGAAATACAGAACGTGTTTGCCCTGTTCTTTTTGTATTCTTACTTAACATCCTATCAACCACTGTTAGAAACTGCTGGGCTGGATGGAGCTTTCATCTCACCCAGTACCAGGTTTATGTAGTGTGCTGCTCTGCAGAAAAGCAATATATTCCATGATGGAGAAGTCAGTCCTCTGAAGGGCTGGATGCAAAGCAGTTTGATATTCTTCAACCATCTAAGTTCACTTTGTGATTTAATGGGAAACAGGATAGAAATATTCATACTTCCCCTTTTAACTGGTGCAGACCGGCTTAGAACTGTTAGAGTAAGGAAGTATCAATGCAAATACATAATTCATACTGAGGATAGACGAGGTACAATTTGTGTCCTTTTGAGTGTCTTTCTCCTAGAGGAAAATATTTTCATGCAGTTCACAGCGTTTTAAGTCTATTAATAATTGTACAAAGCCATAACAGCAGAGATTGTAATGTATATATTAATAATGCATTTGCAGAGGAAAATATATTAATGCTTTTCTAAATGCTCAATTAAACAATTACCTAATGCCACAAAGCATTAGTAAGAGAGAGCAAGTAGAACCTTAAATCATTTTATGAGATTGTAGATGTCTTAAGAGTTTTTCTAAGAAATCTAAGAGAAGAGCATGTGGAGTAAGCAGTCTGAGAGAAGAAAAACCTCCAGCCTGCTGTGACAAACACCCCTGGGAGGTTGCCACAGCTCTTCCTGTGTGGCTTAGCTGGCTTACCTTGGCCACCAGACTGTCTGTGGACTGCCACTTCCAGAAATATTAAATACTATCACATCAACCTGAGCCAAAAAGATTTTTCTGGCTTCTTTTTTCTCCTTCTTCCTCCCTTGTCCCAGCTCTTCCTGGAAATGTCCAGATTAAAATAGAAACTGAATCGATCTAAAGCATCAAGCAAAAGGAACACTGTAGATTAGTTTAGCAAGCTTTCTTTTGAACTTCAGTGAATTTTGCCCTTTTTTATTCCAGAATATTACTCATTCCTGTGCAGCTCCTGTAGCAGTTATTGTCAAAAATCCAGTAAAAATCACTGATACAATTTGTCATTTTGTTCCTTAATTTTGTTTCAGCAAATTAGATTTCTTCAGAGTGAAGTATAAGCACTTATTGCCTGCTCGTTTCAATTTCAACACTGAGGGTTTGGTCAGCCTGTTTACTTGGCATATCTGCTGTAAACCTTTGGTATATCTGAAGCAGGGGCCTAAATAAAGAATTGCTGACTCGGAAGTATGTACACAGCACAGACCACACTCTTTTTTGTGCCATTCTTTATCAGATAAGCAAACTTTCAAGCCACCTTGTCTACCATTTTGTAGATAAGCTATTCTGCAGAATCTCAAGGTGTTATCCAGTTGGGGTTTGAAAATCTTCAAGGATTAAGTTTGCACAATGTCTCCGGGCAAGCTGCTTCACTGTTTGAGTGTTGTCACAGATAAAAGGTTTTTCCTTATATATGATCAGAAACTCTTGTGTTTCAACTAATGCCTGTTATCTCTTCATCCTCCCACAATGGACCCCAGTGAGGATCCTGGGTCCTTCTCAATGGCCTCCTCACAGGTATTAGAGGGCTGCAATCAGATCTCTTAGAAATCTCCACTATGGGCTGGGCAAGTTTCCAGTTCCTTCAGTCTCTCCTCTTGGGGCATGTGCTGTAGCCCCCAACCATCTTGGTGGCCCCTCCATGTGTATCATCTAAAGCACTAGGGAGAAGGATAATCAATGTATTGCCTATGATCATGTTAATACAGCCCAAGCCTAGGCTGCTCTTTGGCCTTCTTTACTACCAGGGCACACAGCTTTCTCATGTGCAGCTTGCTGTCTACCATGACTCCAGGTCCTTCTCAGCAGAGCTGCTCCCCACCCAGTTGTTCTCCATCCTGTGTTGTTGCCAGGAGTTCTTCCTTCCCTGATCTGGGGCTTTCCATCTATCCTTGTTGAATTTCATAGAGTTTCTCTCATCTCATTTCTCCAGCCTCTGTAGGTCCTTCTGAGTGGCAGCCCTGCCCTCAGCTTACGGACTGGTACTCCTAACCTGCTGTCAGCTGCAGGCTTGGTGGAAATGCACTGTATCACCTTTTCCAGATCATGGATAAAGGTGTTAAATAGGAGAGGTCCCAGATAGATCCCTGCAGCACTGCACAGCATGGAGAAGTGCACCTCATTAACTGCTGCCTAAGCTTGACCATCCAAACAGATTTATGTGCCCATCTTGTTGCCCACCACTCCAGACCAGAACATCCTAACTTGGATACAAGAACATTGTTGGACACGCTGTTGAAAACTTGCTAAAGTCAAAGTGTATGTCATGTGCTACTCTTCCTTCATCCACAAATGCAGTCATTTTATCATAGAAGGGAATCAGGTTAATCAGGCACAATTTACCCTTGTTAAATCCAAACCTCTTTCTTGCCACCTTCTCCTTCAGGTTCCCAGAAACATGCTCCAAAAGGAGCACTTGTGCTCCATGCTTTTCCCAGGATCCAAAGTGAGACTGTCCCACCTGTTTTCCACAGGCTGAACTTCTGCCCTTCTCTAGTTTTTGGGGTCTTCCCACCAATCCCCATGACCATTCTGAGATGACAGAGAGTGGCCTTGCGAGGACATCAGCCAGTTTTCAACACCATGGATGCAGCCTGTCAGGTTCCACTGACTTACACATGTAAAATTCTCTCAAGCAATCCCTTGACTTGACCTTCATTCTTTCCTGTGTATGTTTAAATGAAATACATTAGTGTCTTGCAGCTAATTCATGACAGACCTATGTTCATTCATGCCTGTGCTCAGACACGCAATATACAGCCAATTTAGGGTGCCAGCTTCACAATTAAGAACTAGTGTCTTCACTGATTCAGACTGCTGTAAAGTGGTAAAAAGCACCATCCTGTTGAGAAAACCACCAGTGTTAACTTCACATCAACTTTGCTTGAGGTAAACCAGATCCACAGTGTTAAAACAGTGAAAAGGAAGAGTCTAGTGAGGCCGTGATTGAAAGAAACCTCCTGTGCTTTCCTCTCTGCAACCTCCAAGAGCATTGCTAGTATCTGGGCTACATTCCAGATGAGCCAGAGAGCCATGGAAAAAGATACTCAATGTGAGCAGGCAGAATGGCAACTTGCTGAGTAAGACTGAACTGCCACAGATAGTGAATTAATAAAATAAGAGAACTGCACTAAGGCTACAGCTGCCTGGCACAAACACTGACAGGCTGATGTAGAAGGTGTAAAGCTGTTGTAGAAGGGGAAAGTGCTTATTAGTTCTGCTCCAGGGATGGAAGGGCTTCTTTTCAAGTAGTGGTAAGATCTGGGAAACTGAGCAGATGTGCAGGCTGTTGATTGCATTAGTGCATGCTTTCTCGAAAGTTTTATTACCTAATATAAAGTCCTAATTTAACTCTGTCTGGGCGTAACATGCATGGCTCATAACTGGGCAGCAGTGCTACAACTGCTGAGTAGCAGTGACATCTGCATGGCAGGTCCCAGGAGCTGCCCTGAGATCAAAGTCTGTGGCTTTGCTTGCAGGAAACATTGAAGGGTGACCACTGACCTCCAGTCAACAAAAGACACCCAAAGTTGCCTGTTTCTATTGACATGCTGCATTTTCTCTTTCTGTAGGCTCAAAGGAGTCATAAGGAGGAGGAAAGAGCTGATTTAGCATTGCCTGACAGATGCAAGAGCAATTACCAGAACCCATCAAGGCTTTTCTCTGCTGTGGAAAGCGTGAAGAGCATATTTTGACAATGTGCCACAGGTAGAGAGGGTCCTGCTTTGTGTTATGTTGTGAATAAATAGTGCCTGGCTGTGTCAAGAGTTTATGCAGAGTTTTCAGGATCTGCTGAGGATCTGTCATTGAAGAGTTTCTTTTACTTCTCTGAACAGCATAACAAATTAAACAAAGCATGCTCTCTGCAGTACAGTCTGACTGTGCCACAATAGGAATCAGAGCAGGACAAAACAATTAAAAGACTTGAAAAAGAACAGGCAAGATGGAGGCAGCGTGAAGGACAGATCAAAACAGCTCCATTTTCAGACCATGAAAAACGGTATGGGCTGGTGCCCAGAGGGAAAGGACACAAGCTCTGAGAGCATGGGGTTATCAATGCTGCACTGGGCAGTGTTGACACTTCTCATTTACCTAGCACAGAAACTCTATAACTGATGCCTCTTCTCCAGAAGCAAGGCTGTTTTCCCAAAGATTTATCCTAGCAAGTGTCTCTGTTCCCACACCTGTGCCAAGGCCAGCAGGGCAGTGTGGTCTGGGACCCACCACACATGATGTCTGTGTACTTCTGTCTGCCATCATGTAGTCAGATGTGTAGCCCTTGAATGACCAGAGCATCTTCTCTCAGGTCCAAAACAACTTCTTTCATTCTTTCCTTTCTCCCATTCTCAGGCTCAGGTTTTCTTTTGAGAACGACTCTTTAAAACAGACCACTCCAAGTAATTGTTAAATCAGATTATTTTGGTTCTGCATTTCATGGGGAAAGAGCTTCCTTCCACTTCTTCTCTGCACATCTGGGTAATGTTGCAGCAAGGATCAGTGTATGCCTGTGTCTTGTCCTAATAATACAGAGGTAGGAGGCAGGTTGTACATTTAGAGCTGGAGGCTCAGCATTGCTTCTAGGACCCCCTGCCACCCTCTCTACTGCAGTAAGACCACCAACACTTCCTGCATGTGGAATATGTCTAATTTTGACAGCAGAAGTAAAGCTGCTCTTCCTAGAAGTGTACAAATGCTAAATCACACTCACTCGCTAATAGCGCTGAAGTTGTGCCAGAGAACAAAGGAGATCCCTGCGCCAGGATAAATCAACCCTGAAAACAGAGAAGAGCATTATTTGCCAGCTGGGCTGGTGAGCCAGTTCAAAACCAAGTGCCCTGAGCCAACACACGCCAGTTGTACTCCTCCCGCTGCTGCCAAATGAATTGCTTAAGATGTGGCATTTCAGGTTGAGAAACAGAATTAATGTGGTTTTGACATTGTAATAGGTCTATAAAGAATTCTTCCTGCAAAAGCATGTAACCTGAAAACCCAGTTGCAGGATTGCTTGGAGGCATCTTTGGACCTTCTCCATGCTTTGGATGCTCAGTGCGTTGTGTATGTCTCTTTTTTGACTTAAATTTGCATTGTCTATTCTTTCTATTTTTGTTTCCCTTTTGTTTTTATTTCTGTTGAGAAATATAAAAGCATCTTTGGAATGCATGTTGTTTCTGAACACTGTGTTTCTTCTGCAAGATTTGTTGCTGAGAGACAGTAGCTAAAGGCTGTGAGCTCCTGGGTGTTCAACTGCTGCCTCAGTGAACTGTCAGTACAAATAAAACTCTGTGGCCTGACCAAGAGGACATCCTGATGGTTTAGTCTTTGCTTTCCAGTGGTGTGCTGAGTGAGAAACCATCAAAATAATTTCTGGGAAGCATGCTGTGTTTTAAAACACAAGCAGAGATATATTTTGTTATTTTTGTATTGTTTGTTATCAAAAAAAGGTTATAATTCACCTGGCTGGAATATTATTTTTAAGCCTTGCATAGCAACACACATGATCTCCATGAGCTGACAACCACAGGATACTAGTTCTACAGGAACATGGTGAATACTTAGGATGGACTGATGTACTCTGAGAGCATGCAAATGTGACAGCACTTCACATTGCCTTGCTTTGCTGAGAGCTCTCTGCCTTGCAGACAGAAGAGGATGTCACCGAGTCTCTTGCACCATACCACAAAGGATGTCCTTTCCTGCCCTGCATCACAGCATCAAGCCTGAGAAAGGCACTAGGGCATTTCCTGGCTTTTCCTTTCCTCCCAGCAGCACTGCAGTATCATTCTCTCCATGAGCATTGTTGTTTCCCTGCCATATTCCCTTTTTGCCCATTATTCCTGCAATTACCCTCTCTCTGGCAGTGCCCACAGCACCCCCTTCCCTGGCAATCTGAGCCGAGTCAAGACATTTCCTTCTCTGGGATGCAACCTGAGGACAGCTCAAGCCTCTTTTATTTTGAGCTGAGACTTTAACTGGCCAGGAATCTGTTAACTGAGAATGGTAGCAGAAAGAGAGGTCTTTCCAAAACCTATGGGAAATATTAATGTGGAAGAGAGACCGGTTGCTTAAATGCTCCTTTACAGACTTTTTTTCTCTCCTCTGATTAGAAACCAGTGAGTCCTTTCTTAGCTCTAAAGTCAGGTTTTATAAAGACTTCCTTTTTTAGGTCTTGGGCAGTGTTTAAAATGCCAAACAGAGCAGCCAAACTCAGAGCAGAGTTAGGGCCTGGCAGCATTGCTGCGGTGGCGGTGCCGGTACCGCAGCATGACAGGCGCCAGAGCAGCTGACTGACACTGCGGTTCTGCCTCTGAAAGTGGTTCCAATTCACTTGTCAGGAGCTTTTCTGGCACTGCTAAAAACAAGGCACCAGACAGTGAGCTTTGTCAGCAGGACTTCGGCGATGTCAGTCTGGCCTTTGGTATTGTAATCCCTTGTAAAGATTATAACTGCTTTAATTAGGAGTATGAACTTTTCTGTTTGCATGAGGTTTTCTTTCACAGAGGCATCCTACCAGGCAAAGCCACAAATATTTTACTATAAACATGGTCACATCATTGTAGTTTATTTCCCAAATGGAAATGCACTTATGTCACTATTAAATACTTAGTGCTCTGAAGTTTACTAGTTTAAAAGCATTAGAGAGAAAGCAATGCATGAACAAGTGCAAGGGTGAAGTGGCTTTAGAGGAAATCCAGAATTTGCTTATTATCCTAATTTTCTGTTCCATAATGAACAACAAGCACTAAGGGCCAGTGCTATGGCCATAGAGGCCAGGCTCAGTCTTTAAATGAAAAGATGTTTTCCATGACTTTTGAGTGAAAGGTTGGAAGGATGACTCTCCCAGAGCATTTGCTGGAGTATCATCTCCCAGCAGTAACTGCACTTGCTGTGGATATGTTGACAAATGTGTCTACCATAGCCAGTAATGAAAAGACATTTAAAAATTCATTGCAAATGTTTGATGTAATCACATATGATTGTGAGGCTCCTACTTACAGCGTGAAGTCTTCTCACAGTGAAAGGTTGGAAGGATGACTCTCCCAGAGCATTTGCTGGAGTATCATCTCCCAGCAGTAACTGCACTTGCTGTGGATATGTTGACAAATGTGTCTACCATAGCCAGTAATGAAAAGACATTTAAAAATTCATTGCAAATGTTTGATGTAATCACATATGATTGTGAGGCTCCTACTTACAGCGTGAAGTCTTCTCACCCTGCTGCAGACTACATGAAAGATAGTGTGAATCCTACCTTAAACATGCCTATTTTTCCTGGCTGCTGTCAAAGGAAGCCCAGAACATCTGGCTCAAATATCCACATCACTGTGGGAGGCCTGAAGGCTGGGTCAGATGAACCTGGGAAAAGCCAGCATCAAATTTCAGATAAGCAATGTCAGGCAAGCAGATACACAGACCTTGCCTTAAGCCTTAAGCAAGGTTGAACAGTAGTAAAAGACTAGAGTGGAAAAGAAAACTTGAAAAAAACGAAGCTCATCTAATTAGTCATTACAGCCTCTGGTGGGTAGTAACAGGCATCTGCAGAACTGGAAGAACTGGAGATGAAAAATTTGATGTTTCAGGTGGCTCATGCATGAACATGGCAGTGAGTCACCTCGTCCCAGCTTTTTTTCAGCAGCAACAGCAAGCAGAGGTGAAAAAATTAGTCTGAGTTTGTAGGAAGTCACCTATTTTCAAACCACACAGAAGAGCCATAGACTATGCAAATTTAAATCAAATTAGAGTTATAGATGTTGCTGCTAATGTAATTGTATTCTCTAGTAATTATATTCAAAGCTGTGTACTTCAAATCGCTTACCCCGTGTTGGGGAAGGTGTTTTATTGCTTCTGATGAAAGATAGGAAGAGCAAGGTGGAATCTTGGAAAATGAGGTATTTTGTTTTCTTTTCAATCAATATTGCTACTATTAGTTGTAAGGAGATAGAACACAGTTTACTTGCCCCAGCCACCTTACTTATCTCTAGCAAAAAAACCCTGGGCTTTTAATACAGCAGAAAACCTTCTGAAAGGTCTGGCGAAGATGTAATCTAATCTAACATATGCACCATTAGTTCTTCTTGTCTTTACAAAGGACACGGTTTTACATTCACAGAATCACAGATCCTCAGAATTGATTAGGCTGGAAAACACCTTTGAGATCATAAAGTCCAACCTGACTGAACACCACCATGACAACTAGATCATGGCACTAAGTGCCATGTCCAGTCTTTCCTTAAACACCTTCAGGGATGGTGACTCCACCACCTCCCTGGGCAGTCCATTCCCATGTCTAATCACACTTTATGTGAAGAAATTCCTCTTAATGTACAACTTAAACCTCCTCTGGTGCAGCTTAAGACTATGTCCTCTCATCCCGTCACTAGCTGCCTGGGAGAAGACACTGACCCCCACCTTGCTACAACCTCCTTTCAGGTAGTTGTAGACAGCAATAAGGTCACCCCTAAGCCTCCTCCAGACTAAACACCCTCAGTTCCCTCAGCCACTCCTCATAGGAGTTGTGTAATGTACAACTTAAACCTCCTCTGGTGCAGCTTAAGACTATGTCCTCTCATCCCGTCACTAGCTGCCTGGGAGAAGACACTGACCCCCACCTTGCTACAACCTCCTTTCAGGTAGTTGTAGACAGCAATAAGGTCACCCCTAAGCCTCCTCCAGACTAAACACCCTCAGTTCCCTCAGCCACTCCTCATAGGAGTTGTGTTCTAGACCCTTCACCAGCTTAGTTGCTCTGGACACTCCCTTCACCAGCTTAGTTGCCCTTCTCTGGACACTCTCCAGCACCTCAATGTCCTTCTTGAAGTGAGGGACCCAGAACTGGACACAGTGCTCGAGGTGTGACCTCACCAGTGCTGAGTACAGGGGTAGAGATGAAGGTGGAATGAAGAGAATTTTGCCTTGAAGTCCTAGAAGTCTCAGACCATGGGAGCTACTCAGCATCAGCTTCATAACCCCCCTGTGTTCCATGATAGGGTGAGTAAAGACAATGGTTGTGGGTGCAGGTCTTATTTTAGCACCTGAGAGCTACAACTTGATTTTCTTTTTAACCTCAAATGACTACAGTTTGTTTTGCACTAAATCTGCCACAGCTTTTCATTAAACCAAGGTTATTAAAACAAAACCAGAAACTTATCAATTTTATGACTCTATCATCAGTAATGCACTGAAAATGGTATTTGCACGTGTCCTTTTAAGTCGCATTTCTCCAGATATCCTGTAATAAACTGAGATAAACCAATGTCTTGCTCCTCTAGCTGACTAGTTGAAACACTGCCAAAAATATTTGCAACCACAAGACCTGGCTGGGAGACCAGTTTGACATCTAATGCCAGTGATCATGCCATTGCTTTACACTTGCTTTTACCTGATCTTCTGTGTATAGCTGGTCAGATCCTTCTCTGTTCCCCATTTAAAGGACAAGAAGTGACATCCTGAAGGCCAGTGGAGCCTTGTGAAATACAGTTGGATCCTTTTGTCCCCCAGCACTTATTGTGGCTTCTGTGAAAAAAATACTAAAAATAATTCAAGAATAAGCCTTATCTTAATCATTACAGAAAGAGTTCACTTTGTTCAGACCTGCCAGGTAGGGCACACACAGTTCTTTCGTATTTAAATTTGGCATGTCTATAGCCACTTTTTGTCTCTGCCAGCACTGGAAGAATGCACGTGGGGATTTCAGTCTACGACTGAAACAAAGTCTCACCTTCTTGATGTGATTTACTTTCTCCTCACATCTTGGCAGCATCCCTCTGTTTTTACTGCCTTGTTTGTGTCTCCTGCATTAATCACACTGCTTCCCAGCCTGCAGAGAGCACCCAGCTCTGCTCTGCACAGACCACCATGTAAGTCTGGCCCTGGTTCCAGAAGCTTTCTGGCAGTGCCTTCTGTTGGCCTTCAGCCTGCTTTATGTGTCATGCTGTACAACAGATACAGAACATAGGTCAGGCAGAAAGTGTTTACCTTCTTCTTCCATACTTTGGCTGTTGACCAGGTGTGTTGAGCAACCAGTGTTGCAGTGACCACCTTGATCCTTAAATCCCCCTTTCCCAGGCTGCATTTCTGGGACTACCACAGCAGCAGAGTGACTCACTGCCATCTCCTCATCCTTCAGTTCACTTTGTTCATGAACAAGAACAATGCTTCACCAGAACATGTTTGCTCTGTAGCAGGACTTTGTTCAGCTGACTGCACAGTGACCTGCCACAGCTTCTGATAGAGTAAACTCACATATATTCTCATCTCCCCAGCAGTGCTGTGGTTTGTAAAGAGTCACCGAATCAATCAGTCAGGCTGGAAAAGATCTCTGAGTCCCCTCATCCTGTCACTAGTTGCCTTGGAGAAGGGACTGAACCCCACTTGGCTACAACCTCCTTTCATGTACTTGTAGAGAGCAAGCAATAAGTTACCCCTGAGCCTGCTCTTCTCCAGGCTAAGTAGCCGCAGTTGTCTTTCCACATAATGCACCCCATGACTATAGTCACTTAAGGTTCACAATGTCCAAATGGAGTTTGAGAAGATTTCATGCTTTTGTACTACATGGGTTGTCTAATATTAGTAGGGGTAGCCAATAGGTTAATTGCTTCATAATATCCCAAACCTTAACAGGCAATACAACTGTCAGAATAAAAGCAAAAAGTTGAACACCAATAAAACAACAACAGGGTAAAGCACTTGGCTGAGAATTCTGGTAGCTGTTGATGACCATCTGAAAAGGGTGTTCTCTATCTTTCCTCACCTGTCCCATAACAAAATGTCTTTCTTCCACATCATGGTGGACAGCAATCAAAGTTTTTGTCCATTTTGGGGGGCTTGTTTCAGTAAGTGTCTCAGGTCTTTATATTGCAACAATTTCTTTGCCAGAATGAGGTTCATACCAACAGGAGGAGGCTGCAAGTCTTGCATCAGAGTATAATTAGACTGTAACAATTTATAAGATATAACAGGAGCTGAATAACTAAAATCACAACCTGTAATGTTAAAGTTACGAACACATTTATTAGAGTGAGAAGGAGTCTTTCCTAATGGATAGTCAATTATTAATTTGTTTAACCCAGAAATGTGGTTCAATGGTTTTGAATTCTCAGCCAAATGAATGTTTGGGAAAAATATTTCCGTGTGATTTTTCTCTCTCCTCTCAGTGGTTGGATTGACTTGTTCTCCACCCCCAGCCAAACCTCCCAGCTGCAACATGTAAATCTCTTCATAAATCGTATTTCCCATGCGTGTTTCATTAGTGGCATATGTCTTTTTCAACTCAAGGCTCTGGTTTCCATCCTTAGAAGAGCCAAAAAAGCCACAGCATTATTATCTCCAAGGAAATTCCTCCTTTGCCCCTTTGTCAAGCTGGATGTGAAAACAACCACAAGTGCAGTGCTACAAGGATGTTAGTCTCGGGTGCTTCACAACTGCTCATTCTCAGCCTTGCAAAGGCACCATGAGTAGAACCATCTCCAATTGTGCCGGCAGGTGTTCAGGCAAATTTCAAGGAGATTATTTGCATTTTATTTTACATTTATTTGTATTTATATGTATAAGTGTATGCACACTTTTGGCTGCAGTTTGTTTAATGCTGGGTACATTAATGCTTCTATTCAGAGTTCCTCATCAGGAATATTATTTGCATCTCAATCTTTCATGACAAATTGAAGTGATGCATCAAAAAACATGTATACTGATGTACATATATGTCACTGCATATACCTACATACATACATTCAAGACAGTAGTTTGGAGAAAGCCTGTTATGCTTTTGCTAACAAAAACTTCGCACATCAAGAATTTTGAATTATTTTTTTTAAAAAAAGAAGGATGCATGTGTGTGTGTGTTCATATTCTAATAGCCATAAGGAAAAAGAATTGTATCGTGGCTTAGAGGCAGGGATTTTAAAAATAATGTAGTGCTGTACAAATAGCCCATCATTATCCTCACTGTATTCCTTAGCCTGGGTGCAAATTGCCTAATATTTCAGGGCTGGCACCTGGCAGAAGCTGACCATAAAGTGTCACTAGAGACATCCTCACCCGCTCCTCATCACTCCTACCTGCTGCCTAGAGGAAAACATGGGAATGCAGCATGATGGACAGTGAGTAAACAAGTTGGAATAGGAAGGAAAAGCAAAGTGCAATTAGGGACTGCTTCTGAGAAGTGAGAAGAGCTCCAAATTCTACCTGCTCGTTTGTAATTTGTAAACTTTACATACAATATGTAATTGTATGTCAGCTACTCAGTGTCCTCATTGACAAGGGGGGATGGTAACGGGTTTAGACTAAAAGAGTGCTGATTAGATACAAGGAAGAAGATTTTTACAATGGAGGTGGTAAAACACTGGCACAGGCTGCCAAGAGAAGCGGTGGATGTCTCATCCCTTGAAACATTCAAGGCTAGGTTGGTCTGGGCTCTGAGCAACCTAATCTAGTTGAGAATGTCCCTCCTCATGGTGAGGGCTTGGACTAGGTAACTTTTAAAGGTCCCTCCCAACCCAAACCATTCCGTGATTCTGTGAATCTGTTTCACGCTGGGAAGGGGTAGGTACATTTTATGTAAAGCTGCAGAGCCTCTCTCCAAGGCAACCTGTCACACATGGGGACATCCCATGGCCACTGTGAGGGCATGAGCAGTACTGGGACACTGCTGTCCTGCACATACATGTCTATAAAGGTAACTAATACATATATTATATGGTACAAAAGTTAATGCAGCTGCTTGTGTCAGGATCCATCCCAGCAGCAGGGCAGTGGGAGCAGAGAGCCCTTTCCTCCCCTCCAGCTTCCCCTTCCTCCTCGCTGCTGAGCACCAGCCATTCCATGCCCAAATTCAGCACTGGCATTTAAGCCCTGCATTAAGCCATATCAAATCCTCATCATGCATTCCTGAGTTTTTCTAAAGCCTGGTTTGTCTTCAAAAACAGCCTCTCTGAGTCCTGGCCTGGCCCCAAGCCCTGGCACACTTTAGGTCTTGGAGGTGATTTCAGCTCTGACAAAGGGATGGAAAGACCTGTGTTTTGGGGTTTTAATTCCTGAAAAGCAGAGAGGGCCAAACCAGCAGCAGGTGAACCAGCTGCACATCTCTGATATCCACAGCATATGTTGACTAACAGCCCAAACTAGGGAGACAGGCACAATTGTGGGTGATGCCTGTGTCATGGATAACAGCACCAAGAGGTGGTGGGAAGGATGGGGATGCAGCCAGGAATGTTTCAAGGGGAAACACTAAAGCAAGCACAGAGGCACCAGGACTGAGGGACAGTAGGAATTCAGGACTTCTCCCAGCCTTTGTTGTCCCCTCTCTGTCCAATGCTATGCAGAACAATGCAGAGCTGTGTTGACCACCAGCTCCCTCTGAAGTTTCTAAAGTAAATCCCAAGTTTTGATATCTTCTGGATGGTAAAACCTCACCTCAGGGTCTGGCATTTTGTTCTAGCAATTAATTGTTAACTCTCTCACCTCATGCTGAAGTACAAAGACCTGGAAACTTCTGAGAGCTGGGCAGGCCCAAGGCCCATCCAGCAAGTGCAGGGGAGGGTAGACAGGGTGGACATCAACCTTCTTTCCCCCACAGTGGTGTACTCCAGAGCTTGAGTCTCAAGGCTGTGCCAGCATTTGCCATTCAGATCTACAGCAGCAGATTTTCCAAGCAGGAATAAAAAAAAATCCATACCTGGGAAAGACACCTTCCTGCCAAACAGGTGGAATTGCTGGTAAGGCGATGGGTAGCTGAACCTCTTGGTCAAAACTGTCAGCAGGAGGTTGGTGGTCACAAAATTGACTCTGGACACGATCTGGCTCTGATATACCCATGGCTGCAACTCCACTTGATCTTTTTTGTTCTGAAGGTCTATGGTATCTAGAGTTCCATCTTTTCATTGGAAAGAAATCCACTACAGAAATTCAGACCATTATTGCCTTCTGTCCGTTCACCGGTATCTTTTTCAAACTTTCAAGCTCTTTACTACTAATTAATGAGGTACTTCCTTCTTTTTATTATTAATGATCGCAGATATTCATAATCCGAGGCTACCCAATACCATACGATTTCTTAAAGGTAACATATTTTGAATTTTCTGCCTTTAATGATCTGACTTCTTATGTTGAAGTCTTTATGGTAACCATCACTGTACAAAACTTCCTCTTTCAAAAAAAACCCTAAATATTTTAAAGAAATTAAACATCTCAGAGAATCCTTCCAACAACACATGATATAAATCCATAATTGTTATCACCACCGCAGTGCTTTAAAAAGGGGAAGCTGTCACAGGTGGACAATCAAACACAGAACATGTACAGACTTAGAAAGTTTCAGTTCCTACACTTCCCAGAAATTTGGGACTAGCTGTGAGATCACAGGGC
The DNA here is from genome assembly GCF_000695815.1 of Acanthisitta chloris. Taxonomy (NCBI): domain Eukaryota; kingdom Metazoa; phylum Chordata; class Aves; order Passeriformes; family Acanthisittidae; genus Acanthisitta; species Acanthisitta chloris. Next base: position 45,488 of record NW_008686616.1, on the reverse strand, counting down.
TGCCTCAGCTGCATGAATCTCCTCTGAGAAGGAGCCTGTTCAGAGCTCATGGGCTTGTGGAATTGTTCTATTGGTGGGTAAAGCCACACAATTCATATTTGTATCCAAATTCTCCCTAGGGTAATGGAAGAGGTGCTGGAAATACACATTGCTTCAGCAGAGCATATGCTGAAACCTCCAACATCTCATTTCTATATCATCTCCAGCCATCAATCTTAACATCTGCAGCATGCAGTCATCCCCAGACTCTCAGATGGAGAATGTGAGTGGTACTGGGGCTGCCCACAACCCCCATCTCTATACACACCTCTGAGCAAAGAGCAGTCAGTGGGCACTGAGCATCTCCTGGCCAAGCACAGGAGCTGGCCATGCTTGGCAGAGCCTTGTAGATCCTTGCATTACCATGCAAGAGCTCTTCAGGGTCACCCTATCACAACACAGCCAAACCTAGCATCCAGGTTGCTCCTCAGTCAGCAGTAGGAGAAAACAGGTCCACATCAGCCCTGAAGGAACTTAACATCTGTCACCATCTCAGTAAATCATCTGCTGGACCCCAGTCCATGAAATCATATTATAGAATCATAGAATCATGGAATTTAGGGGTTGGAATGGACCTTACAGATCATCTGGTCCCAACCCACCTTGCCATGGGCAGGGACACCTCACTAGACCAGGTTGCTCAAGGCTTCATCCAGCTTGGCCTTGAACACTGCCAGAGTTGGGGCAGCCACCACATCCCTGGGCAACCTGTTCCAATGCCTCACCACCCTTACAGTAGATACCCCAGTGGAGAAGGAAACATCAGGTGAATAGGGAGTTTTTAGCACCTGCTGAATGTCAAAGTCCAGCCAGCAAACACACTGCGATCCCTATTGCGTTTTGAACGTGACTCAACACTTGCATGCCTGCACAGAAGGCAACACCACCATGCCCAGTGCATGTCTGGCTGGAAAACCTTGAAAACCTTTTCACTAAACCACATGCAAAAGGCTCAAGATGGTTTGAACTTGTGGTAGCAGTTGGTCCTATTCATCGGAAAATGCTTGGGCTTGGACACTGCTGCTTCTAACACAGCAAGAACTTCTGTGCTGGTGTGAGAGCAGGAACCAAACCTCTGCAAAATACACAGGGGAGAAAGAATCCTCTGGATTAGGGAAGACGGGGAGGGGGACGAATTTGTTGGTAGCAATCCAGTAGGCCATATAAGATTATTCTCAGGGATCTCCCAGGCTGATGCTGGGAAACCTTGTTCCTGGGGACAGGTTTAAAGTGTCCATGTGCTCACAGTCTGCATCAGATCCCACCCAGGAAAACATCAGCTCTATGGAGCAGCTTGGCTCCTCATCATCACTCAAGTCCTACAAAGGACCCCAAAATAAGTGCCGGTGCCATGGGCTTTGGTTTCTGGAGGTGCTTTCTGCCATGGGGCTCTCCACACCATACAGGAGTCCTCAGCTAAAGCTGAGAAAAAATAGAGAACGCCAAAGGTTGGACTTCATGATCTTGGAGGTCTTTTCCAAACTTAATGGTTCTGTAATTCTGTGCCCACATCTTGACAATGCCAAGTCTAGCTTTCAGTGATGCAGTGATGAGTTTAGATAGGCCTGATGGGTCTGTGAGAAATCTGAGCTGATGAAAGCTAAAAATATTCCCTTGGACCTCTCCCTCTGGGGCTTGGTTGCTTCCTGGGTATTTTGCCTTTTCAGAGATTCAGTGTGAGGAGTAATTGACTGTAAAACACTAATGAGACCAAGTGTAATTGATGCCTGGGAATTGAGTTAAACCTCTTCAGTGCATCACTGCACCTCTCTCTCCTGGAAGGAGATTATCTGCAGACGGAAACTGCATTTGGATGGACTGCTTACTTCCCAAACACACTTGTTTTTCTTGTCAGAGCAGAGCAGAAGAGGATTGCAGTGTGCAGGATACTAATGTATGAAGTGTCAAAAAAATGCCATGCTCCCAAGATCTGCAAAAATAGCATCACACATCCTGGTGGCTTTCTGACCTGACCCAAAATTAAATGGCAAATCCAAGAAGCAAGAGGATCTCAAGCAGAAGGATCCATCATCTTGGATGTTTTTTGATGATTCCCTATGGACAGAAGGTAAGAAAGTGGACTGGGAATCCTCATGCTGAAAGCACAGCCTGTGCTTACAGCTGACTAGAGCTTCTGTGCTAGGAAATGTTCTCTTCCTTGAACAAGTGCAGCAGAGGACTCATGCATGATGAAACCAGAAACGCTGCTGGTCTCTTCTGTCTTAATAGGACAATATAATAAATACAGTTTGGCCAGGCTGCTTCTTAACCATAGTTCTTTTCTTGCCTTACTGATAAAAAAAAGAAAAAAAGAAAAAGGATGGCTGTGGTTTGCAGGGTGCTGACTCATAAGTGGCAGCAAGCTGTGCATAAGGCTTTCAGAGTTAATAAAAATAGCACCATGTATCTTTGAGGTGACCAGAATTGGAGCAGAAACAGACAGCAAATGCAGTCAGAAAGTGGGTTTATATGCCTTTATTTAGGAGCAATGGCTTCTGCTGGCAAATCTCACAGGGTGCTGTGAAGAGCCTGTATTAAAGAAGTCTCAACTCTGTCGCTGATGAGACATCCCCCCCCATACATGGAGGAGTGATGTGATTTGACTGAGATCATGAGACATCTGCATTTGAGCTGGGAACAGAGCTCAGATCTTGTGAGCATTTAAAGCATTTCCTTTAGCCCTACAGCTCTTCCCTTTCATTTAGTGGAAACTTTGAGTTGCTCCAGCATCATTGCATGAAATCAAACTGTCACAAGACCAGAGCAGAGCAGGTTGCAAAGAGGTGGGGAATGCCTCGTCTCTGGAAACATTCAAGGCCAGGTTGGACAGGGCTCTGAGCAACCTGATCTAGTTGAAGATGCCACTGTTCATTGCAGGGAGATTGGACAAGATGGCCTTTACAGGTCCCTTCCAACCCAAACCAGTCTATGGAAGTGAAGGCTGAGGTGCTCTGCCCTGACCTGATACTATGGCACTGTTGAGGTGATGCCAGGTCTTCAGCTAACCAGAAGCAGCCACCAAACAATGCAGAAGAAAGACAAGTATGTTTCTGCTACTGAGCCAGAAAAAAAGACAACGCAAACTATAGCATGAGAATGCCCACGAGGGCTTAAAGCTTCCCACTGTGTTGCCTCTGTGCAATGCAACACAGCTGGATGCTGCTGGCTGTGTTCCACTTTCAGGTTGCACCGAGGTAATTACTTCAGGAGTAAGTAAAATTACTTAAGGAGTCTTTTTCTTCCCCAACATACATTAGGGTCAACTGGCAAGGTATTTTTCTGAGGCAGTGTAGTTAGCTTTGCAGTGGTACTGTAGCTTATACCTCACCTTAAAGATAGTAAACTCAGCAGGCTTGGCTGTAATAGGAATAGCAGGACATCACTGTCCCTTTCTCTTTCTCCTTAGTACTGCCTTAATTTGGTGTGTTTATTCTGAGCCTGTTGTCCCAAACAGCCACTGTAAATAAACTCTTTGACAGAATAGACAACTAAACTCATAGAAGTTTCAATCGTACCAGGTCTGAAAACTTTTTTTAAGCCACATGAGGTTTTGCTAGGAAACCAGAGACATGCCATAGAGTAGATGTTTTGTGTTTGTCAGGTGCATGTAGGATGTGATGACTCTCAGATGATCTCTCTGAGACCTCATCTGCAGTGATGAATACAGTTCTGGTGTGCCCAGCATAAGGATATGGAACTGTTGGTGCAAGTCCAGAGAAGAGCCAGGAAGCTGATAAGATGTTTTTAGCAATTTGCCAGGAGAGACGGACAGTGTTGAGAAAGGCAAGTTTATTTTTGAAAGTGACTTAAACCCTAAGGGCATATACCCATCAGGAGTGTTTCTTATTAAATTGTAGGTGGGAATTTTTCAGATGGTTCATCATGCAGTGAATAAACCCCCTCTTATCCACAAGACCCCCCAACTAATGTAAACAAGATTTAGGAAATAATTTTAGGACAAAAAAATGAGAGGGCCCTGCAGATTTTGCAACCTGGCTGGTTTATTTAATACTGGCACAAATATTTTCACATCTAAAATCACTTCAAAAATTGTGGGCATCAGAGCTTCCCTAAGCAGAAGCTCTGATGAATTCTGAGGCCAACTGAAATGCTGTGGTTTGTTATGCCTGCAAAGCTCCTGTTTCTTGGTTTGATGTACCAAGCTCTAAGGCTTGTCTGGAGTTTTTTTTGATGACCCAGCAAGACACAAAGCTGAAGTGAAACTGACTCTTTAGGACATCTGCATTCCTCATGTTGACATTACCACTTCCTCATCCATAAAACCTTATTTTAAAGGATCAATTCTTCTAGCACAGGCAATGCAGTACTCAGGAGTCCAGTCCTATTGCATACCCCTTCCACTGCAATGAAGAAAGCTTTGCTTCCCTGGAACAATTCAGCATTTCCAGGAATCATTTCTCATCTCAATCTCTTTTTAAACATTTCCTTTTAAAAATTACCCACAAATCCCAGGAGGATAAAACATTTGCCTCACATGGCTTCATAGGACTGTGTGGTAGGAAGCCCCAGCTGATAACTTGCATTCACAGTCCAAGGGGCCCTGGGAAACGCAGATCCCTGCAGCACAGCCCCTGGGCTGTAATGTTGCATGCAATGGATGAATCCTAGCCTGGCTTCACACTCCATGGTCTGACCAAGTGGATATGCCATTGGTCATACACTCTTCATGCAGGTCTCCCATCCCATCCCCCAAATGAACCAGCAGAGACTCATTCCCCTAAATAGCTTAGTGTGAAAACAGTTTGGTATGACAGACATTGACAGGAAACAGAAAAAACCAAACAAATGAACCCAATTCATTTCAGTTCCTTGAATCTGAAGCTAAGGAAGGGAGGGACTGGTTTCAGTATGGATAGAGGGGAAGGCTTTGGGCACAACAGGAAGGCAGCAGTGACCTGTGCCCATCCCCTGCCTTCCTGGCAGCAGTGTGGGGCACAACACTCTCCCTCCCCCACAGCACTATGTCCACCAGCAACTTGGGCAAGTCAACATGAATCACAGGGAAGAGGAGTGGCAACTCCGTCATGGGCTTCCAGAAAGGAAGATAATCACCAAGCAAGTGGGAGGCTCTTGAGCTAGTGGGGTGTCAGGAATAGGGACACATGGGGGGACACAGCTGGGTTCGGCTTGGCTGGAGCTTCAGCTGCAAGTGCTGTTTGTGCAAGCCAAAGCAACACCTGTGAAACCTCTGCAAGTGAAAGGTAAAGCTGAGGGCCTGTAAAAGCACTGCCTGGGAGGGACTTGACTTCAGGGGGCCAACACAGAGACTTGAAGCAAAACACACAGAAACTCAGTGGCAAAAGGTTGGGTCAACAAGAACTCATGCATCAAGGTAAAGAGGTGTCTGTGCTCCCACCACATGCTTTGTGTCACCCAGTTGCTGCTGGCCTGTTCAGCTGGAGCATGTGCATGGGCATTACCTCTGTCTCTGTTGGACGAAGACTGGTTTGTTGTGATCTGGCTGTACCAGAAAGAACAGAGCAGACCCGCAGGTGGAGGAGTGGATGCACGAGCACCTTGAAAGAGCTGTTTCAGCAATGCTCTCCTGCCCAGAGCCCTGGACCAGCCCCAAAACATGATGCAAAGCACAAAAGCACAAAAAATTACACAACATTGTCCCCAGCACTAATGTTTCTGCAAAAGGGGATGAAACAGGCCCTCCCTGCTGCTGCCCCTAACTTAGCACCAGTCTGGGTCCAGCCTCAAACTCCTGCCTAAGCTTTGCAAGGGCAGGAATTCAGACTCTGCTGTCTTTCTACTCCTGAAAAAAATCAGGTCTGTAGCTTTACCCAAAATTATATCCATTAAGGCACAGGCCGAGGGCATTGTTCGGGTTTGTAGCATTATTTACATTCAGGAGGCTACTGGGGCTAAAACACATCTCAAATTCTGCATCTTCCAGCAATAACCCAGGCTCCCAGGCAGACAAAATACAGTAAAACAGAAAGCAGAAGAACCCTGTATCCAAGCATTGATTTTTTTTCGATGGTATAGCCCTGGGATTTTTCTGCAGAGCTGCTGTACTTCCAGCACATGATTTGCTCTACTTGCCCTTTTGCTTTTAATGTCCTATTAATAATGCATCTCTGTATTTATTGCAGTTTGCATTACTGTTCCACTGTTACTTCTTGATCACTCGTTATTCTCTCTGTAGTGCTAGGCACAGCTCCAAAACCCAAACAACAGCAGCAGTGTTACTACAGACCAAGCCACAGACCCACCAGACTCCAGGCAGCTCTGCTGAGGGGGGATAATTTGTCTCTCCAAAGCTGGCAGGGCACACTGCACCTAGGAAAATGGGAACAGCTCTACATCCTCTGTGTCTCTGTGATCAGACCTAAAACTTTTCCAGGGCAGTTTGGATAGTCAGCTCTTTCAAGGCATCTAAGCCAGAAAACTGTAAAACATCATTAATGAGCAGCTTGCTTAATCCTGGCTCTGCAGCACCCGCTGGAACAGGAGCTGGAACAGGCTGTCAGGCTGGCTCTGGCCAACAGCTCAGCTCAGCAACACAGGAGGATGTGCTAACCATGGATCTCTGATCAGCTTTTCACTCCCTGATCAACTTTGTATTCTGAAAAACACTGCTTAGCTGCCCATTGACCCTGCAGCCAACAGGGCTTTGTAGGTACATTCATTTCCTCCCTGCAGCACTCTGAGCACTCCATTATACCCCCGTACACCTCCAGCTCAGCATCCAGGCTTGGGCATTGCAGTACTGGTGTCCACTTCCCACTGGGAACATCCTCAGGCCTCACCAAACCTGTGCCACACTGTAAATCAGAATCGAAACAGAAAGGCAATGCTGAAGGAACTGAGTGGCTGCCTCAGCAGGGGGTTACAGTGCTCACAGGGCCTCATAACCCTCATTTCCCTGAGGACTTACAACCCCTGTCTTTCTCATCGCAGGAAAATGCCTTCAATCCTGAGAAAGAGCTACTTGAAATACAGTTTTGAGGCAGGATTTCTCTCTGCCCTTCTGGATGAGGCTGCACAAACACTACGAGAAAGGTTTCTCTGGTCTTTCAAGAAAGCCTTAGTTTCCTCTCTCTTCCCCTGGGAACAGAGCTGACCTCCTCCTGCCCTTGTCCCTGTGAACAGCACATAACTTCCAGCAGTGGCAAGGAGTTCCAGAGCAGAAAACCTGAAGTTTTCTGTCCTGAACTGGTGGTTAGTGCATTCAGAGGGTGGGTTTGAAGCCCCTCGGGGCACTGCAGACAGCCCAAAGCAGGTCTCCTGTGACCTCAGTGACTGCCCTCAACACTGGGCTCATGGCCATGACTGGACATGGGTCACTGCCTCTTCTCTGTGTGCACTGTCAGAGAAGTCACATTTGCTCTCTTTTAGTTATATTATCTACAAAACAAAACAAGACAAAACTCAGAGGTCTTCAGGGTGAAGCATCATCTGTGTTATATAAACAGCAAGGCAAAGCAGGGACTAAAAATGCACAAAGTTCCTGCTGTTCCCTTCTGGCTGAGGTAGCTGTTTGCCATGCAGGAAGCTGTGGGAGGTAGATCTCATTCTTCCCCACCTCACAGCAGTGATCTCCACACCTAGAGACCCCAACCTTTACATCCACCCCAAAGATCAAGACTGACACATTCAGCACCAAAACCTTCAAAACATTTTTTGGATCCCAGCCGTTATGGTCAATGCTCACAAATTCTCCCAGCTGACTTAAACCCAGAGAAAAGTTTCTGTTTTGGCTTGATCTGCCTACCACCAGCCAGATCCAGAAGCATGGCCTGGTAACCACAGTCTGACCTTCTGGGAAGTGTCCCTGAGGTGTGACATGCCCTCTCACTTGCCAAATTCCTCAGCAGATGAAGTCCATTCCAGATTTCAGTACTTACTGGCAAGCTTCAAGTGTGTTGTCCAGAAAGGTTAGGAATGATTAAAGATCTCTTGGAGCTGTGTTGTGGCCACTGCCTGGTTACTGACCTACACAAGCATAGCAGCATGGGAACCAGCAATCTGGGAAAACAAACTTTTCTGCTCCCTGTCCTCTAACATTTAGCTTTGCTTTTGAAACGAAAGAACTAATTCCTGTTTGTATCCATTCTCTTTCCTTGAATTAGGATTTTTTTTATCATTTACTGACAAAAATAAGTTTTCTATTATGACTTATTAAGCTTGAACATAGCTTGTGTTCCAACTGCTGTGCAAATAAAAGCTGATTTGCCATAACCAACACACTGAAAAGATTTGTTATCCCTGTGTTACAGGTCTGGATCAGCAAGTGGGTGTTTTATACTGCAGAATCACAGAATCGTTTGGGTGGGAAAGGACCTTAAAGATCATTTAGTTCCAAACCCTACCATAGGCAGGGACACCTTCCACTCAGTCAGGTTGCTCAGAGCCCCATCCAGCCTAGCCTTGAACTCTTCCAGGGATGAGTCATCCACAACCTATGCCAGTGCCTCATCACCCTCATAGTAAATAATTTCTTCCTGATATCTAATCTAAATCTCTTCTCTTTTAGTTTAAAACCCATCCCCCTTGTACTATCACTATTTGCCCATGTGAAATAGTCACTCTTCCCCTTTTTTAAGTACTGGAAGGCTGCTATAAGTTCTCCCCATACTATGTCCTCTCCAGACTAACAGCCCCAGCTCTCTCAGCCTGTCTCTATATGACATACAAGCACATCTGTACAAGCAAGATAGACCCCACAATTTATGCCCTGCTTGCCCAAGCATGTGACCAGAACATGAGGATTGCTGCTTCCCTTTCTGGCTGAGTAACTCCAAGTTCTCCTATGACAGCTTTCAAAAATCCTCTTCCCCAGCTTTCATACCTGCATACACTCACCAGTCCATTCCTGGAGTGCATATTCAGTCAAGCTTATAACCTTTAGCTTTCCAGACAGATTGACTGCTATTATTAATGAAGATAAAGAAAGGAAGCAGTTTGGGAAGATACTTTTTCTTCTCTCATTCCTCTCATGTTTTTGCAGCCTCAGGGTATCCTGGCACCCTGCAGTGCAGCAGACAGTTAAGGGATGGTACCTAGGGAAGAAGAATTAAGTGTGGCCAGTGCCAGCACTGTGTCTGACTTCTAAACCACCTATAAATGGAAATGCTGCACATACACAAACTAGAGGGAATCACCTCAAGATTTGACTGTTGAGTGTTAGTTTTGCATTATTTCTGATAATTTCCGAAGTAACATCAAAGATATTTGATGGAAGACTTGCAAATAGTGTGCAATCAAAATGAACCTGCAGAAAGCAGCCAGGAAGGGCATGAAGAGTTCTCAGGGCCATGTGATATGTTTCTCCACTTCTTACTAGTCGAGTTTGGTCTGCCACCAGAGAGAACCAGGTCTCCTCAGCAGCAGAAGACCACACTGAATTTTTACTCAGAGCAGTAAGATACTTAGAGGGAAAAAAGAAAAAGTCCCAGTTACTAACATACATTTTGCTTAAAATATTTGCAGAGCTCCATTCTCACTCTCCAAGGGGGATTTCTAGCTGTTCTTCTGGCCTCTGAATCATGATCTCCTCTCTACAAAATTACATCTACTGCCTGCTCCAATGGTGTATTCCATCTTTCTTTACTCTTTCCATTATCTGATGGATTTCTTTGGTGTCATGATGGACAGTAATCAAAGTCTTTCTACTACTTTCTTTAGCTTCTTTTAACAGCCTTTGCAAATTTTTATGTTGTAGCAATTTCGTACTGGGGCTGAGTAGTTAAAACCACAGCTCTGATCTGGGTAAATTTACAAGTGCATTCAGAGATCCTGGTCAAATCCGCCAATGTCCCATCTTGGGTGCCAAAACTTGCCAAAGTTTAGGAACACTCTAAAGATGGAAGAAGTGTCAGGTTTAGAAAGGACATATAGTTTATCCTGCACATGGTGCAAAGTGGAAGTTTTCCACAAATCAAGCACACCAGGGAGTAAAAAGAGAAAGAATTTGTACAGTAAAATTTTCATTACCACTTAACACAGAGTTAGCTAACACAAACTTGGGCAACCCTGCCCACTTGACTCAGTTACCTCACAAACTTAGATAACCCTGCACACCTGACTCAGAGTAACCATCTACATAAGGCACAGTCACTTGGCTTGCACAACCTCATGCAATACTTGTTACTGTGCCTGTATCGGCCTCTTTGAGGGCCTCTGGTCATCATTTGGGGAGGTGCCCCTGACTCAGTTGCTAGCAAAGTTCAGTTCAGGAACACAAGGCTTTGTGCCAAATAAGATGTAATATGGAGCGTGTCTTAAACAATTGCCAAGCAGGACATAAAAGCTTTCCATAAGCACCAAGGAGCACCTGCATAACCCACCCGATCACATCTATTTGAGTTCAAAAGAGGGGTTAAATGTGAGAACTACTTCCTTCACAGACAAACCCTTCTTGTTCTTGTGCTACACGGGTGATGACATCTGTGGTTGGATGCCTGTTTCTTTCTTTATGGGCCCATATATCATCAGCATGAATTTACAACAAAGGAAGGGACAGAAAAATTCTGTTTAAAGGCATCAACTCCATCAGTCTGTTTTACATGATTACAAAGCAGCAAGACCCTCATCCACTATTGCTGCCTTCTCCCAGACCTTGTTTGGGGGTAGGGAGCTTGCACTTCCTCAAAAAGCATCATACAGCAACAGCAAAAAGTGCAAGGAGGAAGAAAGACACTTTACACTTTAAAATGGAAGATCTAGATGCACAGAGGTTCATGGTACATGAGAAGAAAGACAGGTTTTCTGACCACAGGAAGCAAGACCTTCTACCTCGATTTTCTGCACACATGTGAATTCTAAGCAAACCAAACCCACTCCTGTCTCAGGAAGGGCAGTTTAGATGATTCCCAAGCCTGCACTAGGGATTGAGAACAATTGCCACCTCTCCTTTACAGTATAAACTAAACCCATTTATATGCCAAAATACATACTTTTCTCCAACCTTGGAGGCATGGATTCTCATCTGAGGTCCTGTCTTTCTCCTGTCACTTTTGCCCATGAATAGGAACAGCCACCTACTTCCCTTTCCTAGCTAAGATCTGATTTGTGTTAGGGACTTTCCTACAGTGACGGTTCTTCCAGTACAGTCAGAATCAGGTTTTGGATCCTGGCCTGTGCCAAAATTTTAAAGGCAACTCAACTCTGAAAGGGGAGATTGGCTCACCCTGCCACAGCCTGAGCACATTTTCCAAATGGCTCTGTTTAAAGAATCATCAGTATTAGACAACCCGGGAGCAGGACTGACTAACTGCCTACTTGGATGACTGAGTCATATAAGTCAAATTCTTTTGAGAACTAAAGGATGCCACAACTCTAGATAAGAAATGTAGCATAGATGCTTTTCACTGCAGGATTGCGAAATACCTCTTGGGGATGTTTCTCACCAAATGGTCTGTAACAGTACAGACTGTAGCCTGAAAGTAGAAGTCTTTTTGTATGTTTCTTCTTTCCTAACTAACCATTTGCCAATCTGTACTCAAGAAATTCTTTCATGATTCTTTGCAGAACGATGTGTTTATGACAAATACATGGCAGGTGCTAAAACTGGAGAAAGACACAAGGAAATCTTTTATGAAGATTTGCAAAGTGAAACTGGATGCCTGCCGAGCTAACACATTTGTTAAACTTCAGTGCAACTGGCAAGATGTTTGACAGAGTTTTAAGGGGCTGAGGCAGGATGGAGTGCATCAAGAGACTCCCCAGAGGCTCTTTCACTGTCCCAAGCCAACACCTCCCACCATCTGACCTGATCCCCTTCAGTGCAGCCCCACTAGATGTGGTGCTCCTCAGCTGGCTAAGGGAGCTCTGGCACTCATCCACAGATGCAGAGGTATCAGTGAGAATGATCAGGCATTGAAATCTCTTAGAAAACTTGCCTAGATAGTAAAATCCAAAGAATTTAAACTACTCGTGCATGGTTCTTACTGGTTAGAATTGAATGTATAAACAAGTCTGACTTCTGAGGAGTGGCTTGGCCGTATGATTTTAACAGCCATCAGAGCCACAGTGATGGCTCTTGGCTACATAGTGAACTTCCCTTGGTAATGCAGCCACATCATAACAATCGTTCTTTGCAATTTCCTTTATTTTATTTTTTATTTATCAAAGAGGTATCAAAGAGGATAATTTATAAATTATCCTCTTTGATACAGAATATTTAAGCAAAAATAGTTTACAATCTCTGTTTTAGTAATTCTTTCAGGAGTCTTTTGTGTAGTCACTGCTTACAGAAGCTCATGTTGGCATTTAAGGAATACACCTTTAGCAAAAGTCATGTCTCGCACTTTGCAGAGATCTATTCCACAAAAAGAAGTTGTAAGAGCAGGCACTGGAAAAGCCTACAGAAACCACAAAAACTCTGAATTCCAGTCTTTGGCTAATAAAGAGATTTAACAGCTGTGTCACAGACACATTGTTTTTAATAACTGAAGTAGTAGAATAGGAAAATGCATCCTCTAAAGCTTGTACAAGTCATGTCAGTGCACCCAAGTGCAGCAAAAGAAAAGGAAATTCCTCAAGCACAGATGGTCCAATACAGTGTTGAAGATTTAGCACGGCACTGCCTGGCTACACCTGCCAGTTCTGAATATTATTTACAGAACTGGAAATCTCTCATGTTTACAACCACATGGCAACTGGCACTGCCCACCCTGATGGGATTCTGCCCCACAAAAATTAGACAGCATAAACAGATTCTGCTTTGACTTCTGTCTGCCACAGCTGCTGCACAGCCTGTTTGAGACTCAGACCAGCTCCTACATTTTATTATTTTCTACGTAAACCACTAATCTCATTTTTCACACTGCTGAACAGTAAATACATGTTTCTTTGGACCAAAGGATAGCTCTGTAGGTGCAGACTTCCTCATTAAATACATATGGCTCATTGGGTATCCAGATTAACAAACCAACTGGCACAGGGAAGATGACTGGAGACACAGTATGTTGCATAGCTGCAGAGCACACGTAGCTCTGTGATGAACATTTAAATCAGAATACTAAAGTTATCACCAAAACACTATGTCAGGGGTTGCTTGAGGTCAAACAAACCAGTCCCTCCTTTGACAACCTTTCCAACCACGAGGCAAGCAGAAGGGGATCGCAGTTCATCATGGGCACCTGTAACAGAATTCCAACACAATCATATTAGGAGGTTCCCAAAGGTTTCTCAAACGTCAGTGCTGAAAAGAAAGCATTTTGGTTTATGTGCAAGAAGTCATCTGGCACAGCCCCCTCAGGTTCTGAAAGGCTCTGCCACCTGCTGTCCACACTGAACTGGGATTTCTGAGAGCAAGAGTCCAAAACTCTTCCTATCCCTCCTACAACAACTATTATCTCATCCCAATCTTTTTGTCCAAGCAAAGAATTAGGCCTCACATTACTAAACTCTCCCTATTCAGCATGGAAAAAATGCACGTTCTAAGATCTAGGAGAACAGAGATTTGACCTTCCAGTGAACACATTTTGCTGATTCACTAGATCACTAAAATAACACATGTGAGGCAAAACCAAAAAAAGATTCCCTTGTCATTGCTGTCTTTTTCCTTTGTTAGAGAGAATCCTTTTGATATGGATTTTAAATCCTTCTGGCTGTATACAGAAGGGAACTTTTTGCTGGAGAGACATTCCATGAATTCCTCTGATTTTGTGGTTACTCACTGTAGCGAAATAGTGTCACAGAAATTTGGAAGTGCTCCAGATGACATATCTGGCTGGGATTGTTTTGCTTTTGCTGGCTGTTTTTCATCCATCCTAACTACAGCAAGCTGGAATTTTATCATTAGAGTACTTAGAAGATTGAAAATAAAACTGTTAAACTTTTTTTATTTTTATTCTCCTGAGCAAAATGTACTGAACTTTCTGTCAGACAGAGGATGAGGGGAGAATCTGAACCACAGCACAGTGCTGCTGCGCTCACTGATCTCAGCCACAGCTGGATAATTAAATATCTGCTCCTAAATGTGTGCCAGCTGAAGGAAAAACTGCTCCTTTGTTAGACAGTACAGTGGTAACTGCCCTGTTTGCTCACATGAAGCTAACAAAGAGTCATTCTCTGAGCAAACAGCCCAAGGGATCTCACTTCTGATGCCGTGTGCTCCCTGCACATCAAACCCTGAGCAGCAGCCTGTGCTGTAACAGCCCCACTCATGTCAGCTGTGCATGGCACTCACATACCTTCTTCTTTCTGCCCAGGGACACCAGCCCTATGGCAGCCTTAGAGTGTCTCCCTAACTGCTCACTCAAGTTCTTAGTTGCACTAAAGCAAATTAGCTCCAGGCTGCTGAAATCCCTATGATGACTGATTTACAGCACAGTGAACCATTAACTCCCTCTCCTTGTACACAGTGTAGAGTTCCTGCCAAGTCACTGTACCCTTCTGTCAGTATGCACTGTATGCCTTTATTCATAATATTATCCTAAATTACATTTCACTTGGCAAAAAACTCATCTGACTGCATTTTTAAATCAGTGTGTGATGTAACACAAATCCAGAGAGTATAGCTGCACAAGAAACATCATCTTCTCTTCAGTTCTGCCCTGGATTTACACTTTTCCTTTATGATTTTCAGATTAAGTCAACTGTAACCAATACTATTCATTAAAACCAAAATTACATTCCCAGAAAAGGTATAAAACAGAATTAACAAAATGGAATTCAGTGATAAAGTATCTCTGACATCTGTGCAAGGCAGGTTAAGACACTAGCTGAGGAGATCAAGTTGAGAGCTTTCCCCGTTTGTAACTGGGAGTAAAGGAGGCAGCACAGTAGCATCCAAGGAAAGAATCCAACTGCCAAGTGACAGAAAACAGATTAATTAGAGATTAATTAGTATCCATAGCATGAGATCACACAAACTGTCTTATGACAGACTTGAAGCATAAGGGTTTTTTTGATAGAAGGCCCTAAATGCAGATGGTTAGTGCTGTTCGAAATGTCCTGAATGATCCATACAGCCATGTGATCTCTACACATTCCAGAGAGGCAACTGAATGGCAGAAGGAATCTCAAATGGCACCAGAAACCTACCATTCGATAAACAAGTGAAATGCCAAATAGCAAGGCCAGAGAAGAGCTGAAAACATGGAATTTATAACAGAGGCACAAAAACAAAGCAGAGAAGACAATTTTAATAGTAGAGACAGAAAAAGCCAGATTTAGGAGTCTGTTATAAAGCTTTGCTATAAAAAATCTTAACAACCTTAAGGTTTGTTATAAAAATGCCTATGTAATTCTTAAAGAAAGGAGTCACAGACCCCACAAATTGCACGTGGGAGCTGACTTCATTCAAGCTGACAGAATTTTATTAAAAACACCTGGAACACTTTCCTGGGCAAAGGCTTAATTAAAATTTTTTGCCTCTGGAATGTTTTCTAATCCAATTATGCACTACTCAAAATAATGGAAAGTTACGACGAAAACCCAAGCACATGTGAAATGCTACAGCAAGAGATCTCAGACTAAACCATTTACCCATCATTGTTGCTTCCTTCAAGAACTTGTAGCTGGTTTCGAATGTCATCTGTTGCAGAGGGGAGGAGTTGGACTGAATTCCAAAACGATTCAGTGGTTTATAAAATCCTTCGAAACACATGTAATCTGCCACAAGTGAAAGGTGCCGAGGGTCTACCGCAATTCCTTAGAACACAAGAAGAGCAATCATCAGAGCATTCAAGGGCAAAGTGTGTGGCTTTTTTTTTTTTCAATAAATCAGGTCTAAATTAAACCCCTTGAATCCAATCAACATGCAAAACATCTCTATTAGGATTCTTCTGGCAGTATACGTCTGGTTTAATTGCTCCCCTCATATATTTAAGAGAGGCAGACCTCACTGCAATACAAAACAATGTCTCTCCAGGGAAAGTGAAATGTCAAGAATGCTGTAAGGAGCAGAGTCTCTCTACATAACATCAGAAAGGTCTGTACCATCTTTGTTTACACAGAAGGGCATCCCACATCCATCCTTTTGGGATGGACAGAGCTCTAGCCCCTCACCTGGTGGCCTGCAGTAGCTGGGAACCTGAAACAAAAAGGTTCTGATGTTCTCTGTGCACGATATTAGGGATCCACAAGAAATCCTATTCAGGCTAAAAAGAAATAGTACTTCTTTCTAAATAACAGTTGTGGACCCAGTGTAATGGGGAACCATTAACAGCTCTGTCAACATTTACCAAATGGTTCTTGAACAATTTGAAGGTCAGACCATTCTGGGCTGCCAGTTGGCACATCTATTTGATAAAACTGCTTGCCAATCTTCCCTTTACAATAGTTTAATCCATAGCAAGACTTAGCTCACTGAAGGGCAATTCAACATGCCTAACTTCAGCAGCCTATGAAGTCAAACAGCCTCCCTGAGCTGGACTCTGAATAACCTCTAAAGAGATAGGAACATTCAGACAACGCAGCGCAGCTATTTTAGGAAAGAGATGAAAACTTGGGAGCCCAAAATCCCATCCTTAAAAAGCCAAGATTGATCCTATTCTCAGAGCCACTATACAAGTCTAACAGTTAGCTTCCTCAGACAGCAATAATCAATTCATCTGAACCTTCCAGCTTGCAAGAATATAGCAGAATAGAAAAGCTCTGTGAATAAGGGAAAAATTCAACCTCATCTAGTGAATTTTCTACTGATCTAAAGAAACCTAATAGTTAACTAACAAGGTCTTCACAGAAGACACTGTATTGATTAAAATGATGAAATCTGCAACTTGGAAATATGCACACAAATGAAGAGATCATGCAAAACTGCAACCATAAGCACTGTGGCTGTGTTTTCCCATCATAAAGGTAATAAAGACTATCTTTCAAAATACAAAGAAATCTTACCATATACAGCAAATACATCTTTTATTTCCTTTATAATCACCCTTACGGCTGATTCAACTCCATAATTCTTAGCCATGGCATGAATATCGTTGCAATAAAGTCTGTTCAGGTCCAAAACCTGAACAAACAAACAAAAAGCAGAAAAAAAATCAGAGATACAAGTTAGGACAGTAGCTGCTCTGTGTTTTCAAATAAATTAAGCTAAGATAGCTTTTTTCCTCCATCTTTCATGAGCTCAAGCAGCACCAACAGTTACAGAACAACTAGGCAATAGCTCAAACACAGACAAAATTGATTCCAGGGATTTATGTTTAAGCAGCATTATATACATGAATAGGAGTCCTGGAATAAAAACTCACCACAGGAGAAAATTGCCTGAAATTACAAAAAATCAAACTAACAAACTATCCCAAGCAGCAAAGAACCTGTTTAAGTCTTCCAAACAACACAATGCAATGCCCAGTGTGCCTCAGCCAGCCAGAACTTTTGGGAAAAGAGAAGATGCAACTTAAAACAATCCTGTATTTGTAGAGTTATGGGCGAGATGGGATAACAGAACTATTCATCCCCAAGGATTGCAATTCTTCTAGACGAAAGAACTCCCTCAAGTAACATTTAGAGAGACAGTGAGAAGCACAGTGTGAAATCATCTGTCATTAGGCACTGGGCTACTGCACCAACACTGATCTGCAAGCTGCTCTTGAGAAAAGGCTCTGCTGAGCTCTGAACATATCTGAGGGTGGAATGGAGGAGCAAGAGAGTTTAAGAGCTGAAAAGGCTACACATCATCCCTGATAAATTTCAATGGCATCCATCATCCACCATCTCCCCTAGAACACAAAGGATTGTTCAAGTTTGGGATTATAAATAGATTACACACGTCAGAGTATCTGAACAGCTCCGCCAGGTTTATCCCTTCAGTCTGCAGAATTAATTCCTTCTCTCCTTGCTTATTGGTGTTTTCATTCAACAAGCACCGTGTGATCCCCTTCACCTCATGGATCACTGTGCTCCGTGCGAGTGAGGCAAGCAAGGAGGAGAGATCAAAGTATACCTCCGCCAGCGGCAGCGCCAACGAAACCTAACAGGAAGAAACACCAACTTTGTGTAAGGAAGTTTGACATCAGGGTCAATAACCAGCCTACTTCCTTTAAGGCAAAAAGTAGACGACTGGAACTATCATAGCTGTGTGTTTAGGAACACAAATGTCTGGGTGGAATTAGAGCTGAATGATGCTCATATGAACTCCCCATCCCAGGATCATTGATCCACATTGCTTTCAAGATCTCTGAACTTACACTGGCTGTTTTTTTGAGATGACTTTTTTTTTCTGCAGGGGGATGGGTATGTGTTTTGGGGGGATTTATTTGCTTTTTAAGATGTTCAGATTTTTTCAACAGTCCAGCCACCACTTTTATTCAAGAGCTACACAGCAGTCAGTCCACCATATATTTAAAGATTAAAACACAATAAACCTGACAAAAGCCTGTTTTTTTAAAAAAGTTTCATCAGGTGTTGTGAAAGGTAGAATTGACTAAAAAATACTGCAAGAAGTACATTTGCAGTGCCACTTTCTGTATTCATACAGAATTGCTGAGACAAAATAGCAGCACTGCACTGAAAAGATCCATCTTTTATGGGAGCTACATGCAACCATTGTACAACCACCCACAGACCTTCCAGGCACCACCACCTTACCTCACACCAAAGTTCATTTTCGGTGTCAAATATGTAATCCTGTATGGATGGGTGACTGTCCAGAACAGCATTTACACGCACTTCTGCTGACTGAAGTAATCGATCTTTCCCTTTTTTAGTCTGAGACACAAAGGAAACATGTTGAGATTCACCACCATCTGCTCCATTCTGATCTTCTTCAGCACCAGGAGTCCTTTCTTCTTTTTCTGATTCAGCCTCTTCATCTTCTAGATTCTCATCAGCGTTTTCTTCCCCATTCTCTTCTTCACTCTCATAATCAACCTGCAAAGAAACAACTTTGTATTTATCTGAGCCAGAACCTGCACAGAAACCAAGTGCACCATGAACAGTCTAACTCAGGAATACTCTTCACAACTGAGTTACAAGTATCTCACCTATGGCGCAAAGAAAATGCAATTCTGTTGTAAAGAAAATAATACAACAGATTCAGTCCATATTTCTTTCTAATCTTGCCATTATTCCTCAACACATTCCAGGATGCTACAGGGAATTGGGACTATAGCAGGATTTAGCTTTCTCCCCAAAAAATTCTCTTCCCATAATCCAGCCCTGATTATGGTATTCCTTCAGGATTTTCAATTACTGTACCCTCTTGCTGAAATTACAGCAACACATCCTTTAAGCAGTAATCATGAAGTACTGAACACAGAGAAACATGCTGAGCCAGGGAGAATATTTGTTAAGAGCCACAGTAAAGTTTTGAAAACAATTAATGGCATGAAATTAGCAAGAGGTAAATTTAAGGTGACCTTCAGCACAGACAGCCTGAATGCCAGACACATCTGCCCAATGCTTGAAGAACAAGGCTTCAGAAAAGATCCAAATGAAAGCTGATCAGACAAAGCAGAGACTTTCCTATCTCCTCTCTCAAGTGAGGTTTGGTTTTTCCCAGCATTTTGTTTCAATGGAAGCTTTCCTTCCCAACTCAAACCGAGGCAGAGGAAATTGGGAACTGAAGAGCAGTGCTGAGCACTTATAAAGTCATTACCTCTTCTTCCTGGTTCTTCTTCCGTTTTGCTTCTGTAGCATCGCCATCCCCTTCATCAGCTTCTGCATCAACGATGTTCTCTTCTTCCTCTGCTGCAGTTTCCTGATTATTCTGTGTCTAAAAATCCATGACAGATCAGATAATCAGGCTGACTGCTAAGAAGCAGCAACAGCATCAAAAGGCTTTAGCCAAACATCTGGAATTTAACAGTCCCTTGTTCAATATTTTACCCTTAAGGACAAATTCACTTCTATAATCCCACTGCTGTAAAGAAATGAACTCACACTCGTGATAACTTCAACATTAAACAAGCCTAACATCTACAAGATGGATAAGCTATCAGCCTGCTTATGACAGTCCTTGATGGGAGAGGAGTGGCAGAAGGAACATGCAAAAACCTTTTAATGAACAAAGGACCTTCCCACCAAAGGTTTGACAACCACTGCTACAATAGGACATTGGTCTGGGAGCAAGCTGAGGGTAATACACTTTTGTCCCAGTGAAGCTAAAATAAAGAGGCATTTTCAGAGTACAGTCTTAAGTAAATCAGTATTTAATATACAAAACCTTTGATTTCCTTGTTAATTTTATGAGAACGCAAAGACAGTTTATGCATGAAGAAAATATTTAAGTAGCAATTTAGTATTCACAAATTTCATGTACACCGAAACATGCTAAGCTTTTCCAAATTATGGTTCAAAAAAACAAGTAAGGGAAGTGAGACATTTTTCAGGAAATTGTTTTCTGTACCTTGCTTTGGTCATCATCTAAATCCTTCCGAGTTGTCTTCCGAGTGCTGACTTCAGAAAAAGATGCCATCTTTGCACTCTTCCTTTTAATTGCTTCCAGAAGAATTTTAAAGAACCTGACAGAAAAGGCAAACCAGAGTGTCAAAGCAGAGCAGCACCATGGTCAATCTGAAGTTGTCAGAACATGAATTTATTTTGATTAAAAGCCAGTCACTCATCACAGGACATATTCCCTGATGGATGATGAAGTACTTCTAGGATAAGGCAAATAATTTTTCTTCTCATCCCTTTCCCATTCCTTTAGGAATCAAAAGGTTGGTATGAGCTCCCTTACAATCACAGATGGAGCCATGCATCCAAAGTTAAAATTATAAGCTCATCTGGATATAAAATCTGCACATCAAATTGACCTTCAGAAGAGATGGTTCATTACTGAACTGTTTTTTTAAACCAACAAGCATATGCAAAATACAGTGACCCAGCTTGAACTCATATGGCCTGAAGGAGGAAGAATCCATGAAGCCTTTCCATGGAACAAATATAGCTTTCAACAGACCCTTGTCATTAAATGGTCTACTTTTAATTACACAATTAAGTGGTTTTTTTAAAAATAGTAAAAAATAAGGTTCAATGAGAGCACTAAGGGATACCTAAAGTATTCAAACATTTTTTTCTGGCAATAAATGTTTAAGCATCCGAAAATAAGGAATGAGATATTGTGTATTTGGCTCTTCTCCAAGTGTATCAGAGACATGTGAAAGATCTGCCCCATATAATTCTGCACTGTCAGTCACTATGCCACAGACCCACATAAACGCAACTGTGTGAATGCTTCTGTGAGCACATCCACAGGAAGCTGGTGCTCTGAAAGCCATAGCAGCAGTAATAAGAAACATGCAGAGCCCATGAAAAGGCAAAAGAAGAGCAAATATTAAAGTATCTAAAAGCAAACTCACCTTTTTTCCATGAAGTGCAAGATCTGCCTGGGCTTCACACACTTCTCCTCTTGGTAATATTCCTGAGGCAAGAAATGGAATTTGATTTTGTAGAGGCGATGGTTGTTCTGCTTGTACTTCATATGCAGGGATTCCTCTATGTCCACCTTCTGCAAGACCTACAAAATCCCCAAAAGGAATGTTACTCCTTTACTTCTTGCAGTTCCAGTGCAAGAAGCCCACAGGAGACAAGGCTAACTGGAAGACTTCTGAAGGCTTCGTGGCAGCTCCCGGGGAAAAGGACTCTACCCTATTGCGCTGGTTTTGGTTTAAACTCTTCCCAGCAATTGACTTGGACAGTATTGGGAGAACAGTCTCACTTCCCACCCGACTCTTCCACAAGACAGTACCCTTCTTAGTGGGCCAACAGCTTCATTTTACTGACCCATGCTCATTGAGCAGGACAGTTTTTCAGCACGCAGCTGAGTCTTAACTCAATCTTTGCTGCTTTCAACTTAAAAAAGACAGATTATGGTAGGGCATGTAGAAGAGCACAAGACTGCACTCCCAGGAAGAGAGAGAACACAGAATACATCACACTTCAGTATATCAAGTCTCCATGGAGCCACACTATGTGTTTCTACTGAGCATAGCCACTTATATGAGATTAGGAAGAGATTAGGAAGGTGTGGGGGACAAACAGAAAGGTCTCTGATACGCCAGTCACAGCCAGGTTAGCTGTCTCAAAGACAAAAGAGAATCCCTGCAGTTCTAGAGACTGATAAAAATGAGCTTGAGAAAAAGCAAAATAAGACTATGGCAGCAAACATGAATCCTCCCTGCCATTATATTACTGCTTTGTATGAACTATCTCCCTTCCTTTACATTCTAGAGTCTGCAGCCTGTAACAATGCTCTACAGCTTACACTGAATTTAAGTCTTACACCTACACAGTAACTGCAATTCCTTTCAACACTCCCTAGCAGATATTACAGGTTCAGTATGCAAGAGGTATTGCTAGCAGGTTGAGGGAGGTGATCCTGCCCCCTCTACTCAGCCCTTGTGAAGCACATCTGGAGTGTTGTGTCCAGTTCTGAGCTCCTCAGTACAAGAGGGACACGAAACTCCTGGAGCAGGTCCAGCAGAGGACAACAAAGATGATTAAGGGACTGTAGCACCTCACGAGGAAAGGTTGAAGGAATTGGACCTGTTCAGGCTTGAGAAGAAACAACTGACAGGGGACCTCATCAACGTCTATCAGTATCTGAACATAGGGTGTCAGAGGACAGCGCCAGGCCCTGGTCTGTGGTGTAAACCAGTAAGACAAGAGGCAACAAATAGAAACCTATGCACAGGAAGTTCCACCTGAATACAAGGAAGAACTTCCTTACTGTGTGAGTAACTGAGCACTGGAACAGACTGCCCAGAGAGGCTGTGGATTCTCCCTCACTGGAGGTATTCAACAACCGTCTCAACACAATCCTGTGCCATGTGCTCTAAGATGGCCCTGCTTGAGCAGCGAGGTTGGACCAGATGGACTATCACTGTGGTCCCTTCCAACCTGACCCATTCTGTGATTCTGTGAAAGGACTCTCTTCTCTTGCATCCACAGTTAAACCTTCACAAATGGAAACTGCTACAAAGCCACACCTACTGTTGAGCTTAAACACGTTTTGCTGACTCTCAAAGGACGCACTGAATAGGAGGCTCACCTCAGCTAAGCACACTCTTGTGAGCTGTTTCTTAAGCTGTTTCACCTTCTTAAGAGCTTTCTTGGTATTGAACACAGGAACACTCATCATTGGTGTTTTAATATTTGCACTGGCCACCATCAGGATTTCCCGCAGCCTTTAAATAAAGAATGATCTTTCAAATTAAGCAATAAGAGCACTATGCAATCAGATAAATACCTAGTTCATTTAATTAGGCAGCCTGCAGCAACTGCCAGTTCTACTGAAGCTCTCTGCCTTAAGAGCTGTGGTTGCCACTGCACTGCTCCTTTTCCCTGTTCTAGTTCCCCATCAGAACAGCACAACAGCAGCTCCACTGCCTCAATTGCATTATCCCCTCGATTAGAATAGAGACGATAACAAATTGTTACAAGAACAGAAGAACTGATGAAGAAGAACTGATTTCCTACAGCTGCATAATGCATGCTTCCTCATAGATTTTCCCCTTCCCCTGTTTCTCTGAAGTAACACAATCACCTCCCACCTAAGGCATCACACACCCACACACGAGGCCAGGTCAGGACCCACAGTACTCAGAACAAGCTGAGGATTTGCTGCATATCAGGTAAGAGTAAGTGGCCTTCACAGGTATTTTGTATCTGGAAAATGAACCAAAGTAACTCTAAAATTGTAAAACACTAATGTAGTTCTGAACAAGCACAATTTACTATTAAACTTGCCCTCAAGATTACACATATACTTGCCACTGAGTTTAAGCACATTAACACATCTAAGTGCCTAAAAAGGACCCATTGAGCACACAGTTTTCTCACCTTGGAATACCCAATGTGACATTCATTTCACCTCTGCCAGCAAAGTGGAAGGTGTTCAGAGTCATCTGTGTGGAAGGTTCCCCAATACTCTGAGCTGCAAGAAGACCCACAGCTTCTCCTGGGTCACAAAGGGATCGCTGCCACTTTAAATACAACAAATCCTTTAATCTAAATACAAGAAAAAAGAGGTTTAGCTCAATGCACAAAATAAAGAACTCAGAAGAGAATGAAACATTGTACAGTTCAATAAAGTTCTGTCCCTTCAGCCAATTTTTTCCTGGTAGCTTATGATAAATACACTCCAGAAGTCTGTCCCTGTCTGATCTGACAAACACAGCCCATTAACACAGAACTGGGGTCTTGGCCAAATTGTATTTTATTTCTGCTGCCAGTTCCCAGAATGTCAAAAGAGAGTCCATTTACTCCCACTTGCTCCTCTTAACTGCCTTGCTAGCTCCAAGGTGTGTCAAGAGAGCATTTTGTTTTTTAAGGTTACTGCAAAGTATTATTTTATATGTACAGGGACAGCAATACATCGCTGTTGTTCCAGAAAGCCTTTGGCAAAGCCAAAGGTTTGGAAGAAACAGATAACCAGGGCCTCTCCACTGCACATTAAGCACATTTGGCTTTCAGGAACTATTCTGAAACCCACTGCTTTGTTTCACAAAGGCCACAATAAAAAGAAGAGTTGATAAAGAATTTTGAGTTTTAGCAAAATCAGTCCAAAAAGGTATTTTGGTTATTGGCTCTGTGCAAAGAAGTAAAGGCGCAGAAGGTTTTACCTATCAGAAGAAAGTGCTGGGTGCATATAGCTTTGGCTGTTCTCAGATTGCCATTTGTTGACATAAGCTTTAACTCCATTTTCAAATGTTTCTGAAACAGATGCAAAATGACTATCTGGACGCCAAACTCCCAGGCTTGGGTCAGGACACTTATTTGTCTTCTTCAGATACTTTCTTCGTTTCTTCTCATCTAGCTCATACCACATCTTCAATAACTGAAAATAAGAGAAGGTTTTAAGCAGACTGGTTTATCCACAACAAGACCAAAATCACCTAACACTGCTTCTATGAACAGCACAGGTGGAAAATAGAACCTGAGTAAAACTTAAGGGTATACAGAACACAGCAAACAGCTCAACTACAAATGTGGTGTTCTCCCTTTTCTGACGGTTAACACTTTTGAACCCAAATGATTTCAAGATTTCTTACAAGCCTGAAATAGTCTGACTTATAAATCCATAGTAACTTCTCCAGAAATCAGTAAAATGCACCCTCTGAGAATTATTTTCACTTGGGAGTGAACCCCCTCAAGATACTTAAGTCGTTACTTCTAGCTGACTCCCACCTTGCCTGTCCAAAGTTGTCATGAAAAAGGAGCTTCTCTGATTTCCATTCAAGCCCAATACTCCAGTAGAGATCTTATTATGCACATTGATCAGTTTTATTTCTGTTCTTTAGTTTGCTAGTTTTTCAAGTAACATTTCAAATGTTGCATTTAATAATGGAAAAAGTTAATACTGACTTACAAAAGATCAATACAGAAAATGAGCTAAATCTATCTATTACAAGCCTTGCTGTTTATGAAGGAGTTGGCTTGTGACATGGAAGTCTGTCCACTGAGCTTTATAGTATACTGAGACAGAGATAAACACCTATCTACTCGAAACAAAAATTAACAGAGAGTAAATGAATCCCCAGGCCAAACTGTTGTCTGTCCACTGAGCTTTATAATACACTAAGACAGAGATAAACATCTATCTATCTACTCAAAGCAAAAATTAACAGAGAGTAAATGAATCCCCAGGCTAAATTGTTTCGAATGTTATCAAAAGTGCCAAGAGCAAGTTCACAGAGCTACATATCTCAACGCCTTCAACTTGGAGTCTCATGATAACTATGCATGTTCTACCAGAGTAAATCCCTTGTGACAGCACCTGTTTGCATTTTGTGTCCACACATAAAATCTTACTTAGAAGTCATACCATGCAGATCAGTGGTCTGATGTACAAGAGGCTTAAGCAAGAGTATTTTTGGAAACACTAGGCAGGGCTGACTCAGCCCTCTGGTCTTTGGTACTGAAACAGGCTCTCATCCAGCTAGCAGATAGCTGTCCATGCAAAAAAAGATTTACTCCATGTACAAGCAAAGAAAAAAACCCCAACTTACCACCAAACAAACAACAGCAATCCCTCCAAACCACCCACAAACATGAGCTGTCTTCTCATACCAGATTCACCTCAGAGCTTTTGGACCCTGCCCTAGCACTAGAGAACACAGACTGTAATAAATAAATCTCAGCTTCATCACCCACACAGCTGACATATGACTCCTTCAAAAGGTAACCTGTGTAAGAGGACTGTGAAACACTTTAGGATATAAAAAGCAATTTTAAAAAAATCACTGAATTCTGCAATGGTTTTGAAGGGTTGGGTCAATTCAACTGCTTCTGTTACCTGTAAAGTAGCAGGGTCTCTTCCATTTTTTATGTCACCCCCTGGAATCTGTGCTTTCACGCCTGCCAGTTTCTTTTGGGAGAACAACAGAAAACCTCCTTCTCTTTGCACACAGTTTTGGTGCCTGGCTTGCCACTTTTTGATGGCTTTGAACTGCTGTTTAGCTTGGTGAGACTCCATCCTCGCTAAAGCTTCATCCAGACGGTTTATCTTCTGGATTACCTGTAAGCAAGTTACGTGTGTGATTATTCTTCTCTCTATGCTCACTGTAGCAGAAAAGGCAAAATGAACTGAAAAGGCAATCTGCTGCCACTCAAAATGCTCAGCTGCTGTAAAACACTTTTCAAGATCGGTTTTCAACCCAACTGAGACAAAACTCCTTGTATCTTTATGGGATTATTGCCATTCTGTTGTAATCAGTGATGATACTGGTAAGAGGAAGTTAATCAAACTTGGCAGACTGCAGAGTAAAGTCACCTGTGTTGAGTTCAAGTACAGAGTTAGAACAGACAGTGCTTGGCACTCTGCTGAAATTGAGATTGTTTAAATCATACTGCAGACTTAAGATTTGCTTCCATATTTTGAATACAACAGCAAATAAAACTGTAGGTTAGTCTGAGACTGATTGAAACAGCTGTGCCAATGGATCCCTAACAGATATGCCAGATGTTAACTGTGCATTTCAGTCTCCTCTTCACTCCATATAAATACTTAAGATTCAGGTGTTCTACCTCATAGTTTTCTGCAATGAACGGAAACTGCTCAGGTTGCAAGAACTGAGTTTTAGGGATATCAAGTCCATCTTCTCCATAGAGAAACTGCACCACACTGCCATCACTGTCTCGTACAGTCAGGTCATATTGAACTACTAGTCCTTCCAAATGTTTTATGATACACCTATGCCAGAGGGGGAAAAAAAGGGGGGGGGGAAAGAAAAATGCTGTTAGGAGACTACAAAGCAACAAGAGTGATGTAACTCTAACACAAAAAATACTATTTTCATTAGTATCTTAAGTGTACTTAAGGGCTGATTGGAAATTCTGGAAGCTAAAAACCATACAGACAAAACACACAGGTGAAATGTGTAATGATACTGCAAAGCTTTCAGCATGTCGCTCCCCCCAGTTTCCTTGAACTGAAGTGATTAAAATGAAACAGCAAATTACTCTCTATTTCTGCTGCCACTCTTAGACAGTTGTTTGAAAGAAGGGGACATCCCTCCTTTAGAACCCCTCACTACCCTCTGAAACAATGAAGAAGTTCCATATTCTACATAATGGAGGTGCTGCTTGAATAAAGACAAAAGCCGCTCAACATAGCTAAGAAAAACAAGAGCTGCCTGGAGTTTGTACATCCATACTTGCACCAGGAGAAAGATTTCTCCAAAAGAAGTTGCTGCTGATATGTGCCAGAGATAAGTTAGAGGTGATAAAGTTCAACTTCATCTAGTCCTCTAGAAAACTGGACTGAAACCAAATATTCAAACACCTCTGCAAAAAGCCAGTACAGTGAAGCTAATCTAAGCAATACAGACACTTCTTCCAGTCTATAATACTCTAAAAGAAAAAAAACATACAAAAATGAGAAAAAACAACAACCAACCAAAAGGACCTTTTAAAGGCTCAATTCTAGCCCAAGCCCCTTACCTTTGCAGGTACCCAGAACGGCTGGTTTTGACAGCTGTATCCACGAGACCTTCCCTGCCAGCCATGCAGTGAAAGAAGAATTCCTAAACATAAGTACAATACCATCAGCATTCTGCTAACAAGTACATCCAGACTGGCAATTTATGCTCTTCCTCAAAAGCTACATAGGAAAGTAGAGTGAACAAAGTCCCTTTATCTATACTTGCAGGTACTCTGTATTAAGGTATCAAGATTTAAATAAGCTTCAGTACCAAGGCAAGCAGTATGAAACTTACAGAAGGTCTGATCCCAGTGAGAAATCTGCCAGTCACAAATCCTCCTGAGCTAGGGGAAAAATCATAAGGCTGGAAACATGGCAGTGACTTGCCAGATGCCATCAGTGGGGGTCTTCGACCTTCCAATTCAATCTGGCCCAGCAAACAAGAAATCTAAATGTGGACAGGAAAATAGGAAACATTGTTTTCCATCCAATGTTTTGCTCACACAAGCTCAATAAATTTTCTTGAAAAACATGGTATAAAAGCGTAAAATGTTCACTATATGCTCTTCAGCTAAATGTCAACATGTTCATGAAATATTCTGCTACTGATAGGCAGAAAAGGCATGGAGATCTCATCTAGTCTTTTTAAAATATTCCAGCCCCCTGACTACTCCTCAACATTCCCATTCTGTATACTGATTTTAACACAGAAAAAAATATCATAAATATTGTTTAGGTCCATACATTACCCTCACCATCTCTCAGCAGTGTACTAAAAACAGAACAAAAAAATCAAAATTCCCCCATCTCTTGAGCTTTGGTCATTCTCTCTCGTAGGGGCAGAATTTTAGATGGCATTTTTATATAGTGTTTCTTGCTTGGTGCCTGCATTATAAAATGAAAAAGGATCCTTGCCATTTCTACCAAAATCAAAGAATTAGTTGTTCCTATTCAGCAGTGGAAGACGGAAAGAGGGGTCAGTCTCCAACAGAGGCCAGGAAAAGT
>NW_008686616.1:3196-16615 GCF_000695815.1 Acanthisitta chloris | reverse complement strand
AAAAGCTGTTTCAATATATCCCAATGTACTGAGAAGTGATTCAAAAATAGATTATAATAAACACTGACTCCTTCATCACCCACTGAGGCCTTTATTACATTCTTCTAAATTTTTCCTATGCCGAAGTCCAGAATAAAAATCTTGCTTGGTGTTAAGATATCCCACAAGAGCTTCCCAAGAGCTTACAGTCTAGGACAAATCACATCAACACATGTAGCTGCTAAGTATTCTGGCTGTCATTACCTGCATTGTATTTACAGTGGATCCTTTGGCTCCCGACTGTACCATCAACTGCAAATTGTTTTCTGGAAATCTCCTGTGGAGACCAAGGGGCATACAAACCTAAAGAGTTATGGAGAAGGGAACAAACCCAAGCATTATTAATAAAATAATAAACCAAAGCAATTCCTATTGAAGGCTGCAACGAAGTGAAAAAATGAGTAACCAACAAACATTTTATAACTTCCAAAGAATCTGGAATATGAACCCATCTTCTTACTCAGGGAGGACAAGGCTGAGGTGGAGAGGCATTACGTGAAGCCTCATGCTGGGGACAGATAGAAAGCTTCAGCCTCCAGAAGTCAGACACCCCTCACTGAGATTACATTAACTTAATAAGAAAGTCTCCAAACAAGATCAGTATGCACAGATGCCTTGATACCAACCTTGTTAATTTCATTGTTGAAATTGTTTACTTTCTCCTTGAATTTCATATCAACCATGTTAAAATCCCTCTGGTCTTTGCAGAGATGGGCATCCTGCCATTTCCCTTGGACCTCCTCACAGGATGCTGTTTCTGGCAAATTAAGAGCAGCTCTAACAGCCTGAAAGTAAAACATGAAGGTTTTTAGGTGTTAATACATGATTAAGCAGGGTAGGATTTCAAAATTGTTAATTATGGAAGGAAAAAAAATTTGCAAACCACACTTACTTCAATACCACTCTGCCTTGACCTTTCAATGATTTTTTTTCTTTTGTGGTCTGCTTCAGGTTTAACCAAAATATCTTCAATCCCTGTTAAAGAAGACAGACAGAATACAAAGATCTAAAGCAAAAAAGAATCAAGGAATGAACCACATTCAGTCTGAGAGCAAAGAGCTGGAAAAGAAAGTCAAAATTAAAGTTATAATAATTGTTAAACTCAGGCTAACTGCAGATTGCTAAGAAAAAAATTTGAGTGGCTTTTTGATGGAGAAGACATCAAAAAACCATGCAACATCAACTAAGCATTGAGGGTGCAAAATCAGCTCCTAACTTAAGAAGTCTTAATTCAACAGTGTCTAAAAAATCTGAATTGGTGCACTTGCACAAACAAATGGTTTACAGGCTAGCCACATCCTCCTCCATCCACACTGAAGATCCTATTAGCTGAACTTTGCCGAATCTGGTATTTCCTAGCTTTTTTTTTTCAAAAAGATAAACTCAAAATATAGACCCTTGTGATGACAGGACCAGGAGAACAGAACAAATTAAAGACTGGAACCCTAACTCCTAGAAGCTGTTCGTAAGGAGTCTAGACAAAATGGTCACTGCAGTGGCTGTGTCACAACACCAAATCCCATACCCTTGCTCCAGTCCCACTTCTCTTTTTTTTTTGTTGTTTTAACTACCTACTGATCCCAGGCTTGTTATCTTTTCCTAACTAGGTTTTGCACCCTGTCTCTCAAGACATATTTTCCATGTCTTACAGTCAATTAATCACCTTCCTCACTTCAAAAGATATCCTTCCCTTTGCCTTGGCTCACAGCAATCTGTTGGTTCCTCACTACTGCTAACAGTTGACTGTGCCTCCATAACCCTTGCGTGAGTTTGCAAACTGTAATGAAAAGTCAAACATTTACCCAAAGTTTTACAGAAGAATGAGATAGGCAAGACCTGACTAATAACCCCTCTAAGTTCTTCCATCTTGCTTTATCAGTTGTTCTGCTTTCTATGCAGTAATTCTTTCTCAGAGGAGTAAAGGTAACAGATTCATAGTTTTTGATCTAAACAAAACTTCAACACAAGACATTTAGACTGTGTACACTTTGATTAGGCAGGACAGAAGAGAGAACATGTTGGACATACTCAAGACTGTACTTTCTCTTTATGCTCAGAAGGCCAACTATGCACTAACCAGAACAAAAAAAAACAAAAGATCAAAGAAAGGCTGGCAAGCAGCTGTCCCACTCAAGGGCAGTCTTGCAAAATTTTATTTACTTAGCATGTATTATGCCAAACAATGTCCAGTTTATACCTCAGGAGGTGCTGCAATACAGCATGGGTGAACTAGTCCTGCAGTCACTCACCCAGTGTAAATCCCCTGTACAGCTGCAAGTAAGCAGTAAAGAGGCGTCCCAGGCATGTCAGCACTTTCCCACTGGTTTCACCCCCATAGATTTCATAACAGCAATGGACCAGGCCATAGGCAGAGCTGCCAAAGTGAGCTTTGTCCAAGACTCCACACAGTAATTCCCCATTTCTAATAACAACCTGAAAAATAAAACACAGCTATTCAGGAAAACAGAAATCTTGATCTTACTATGACCTCTACAGGTTTTTCTGTGTAAAACTATGAAAACAGGTTTAAGTTTAAAAAGTCACATATTGGTGAAGAGTTAAATATGGTTAGATTATCTGTACTTCCAGAATTTTTATAGCAGAAATAAAACTTCCAGCACCATCTGTAATTTTCCACCTATAAAGTCCAACAACGAAGACACATGGCCTAACAAAAGCAGATGGAATCTGCATCACTCAGGATCAGAACAGAGAGTTTTTCCTGACCTCTAGGCCTATCCTTTAATCATCGCCTTCTGGCAGTAACTGCTGCTAAATATGTCTTTAACTTTGTCATCTGCCTGCTGCCCTTCCCATCCCTCTACTGTGCACACCATTTGAATACAACACAGCCCAGCCCAACCTCCAGAGTTGCTGCCCTGGAGTCGTTGCATACCTGAGATTCACACATTGAATCAAGATTTAGACATCTGTTTGCAGGTCCCTTTACCCAGGCTCTCCCACCAATCTTAGCTTTCCCAGTCAAATTCAGTGGAACATGGTTGTCTGGAATGATGTTTATTAACAATGTAGAAACAACCTATAAAGAGGCAGGAAGAGTGTCAGGAACTATAAGAAATTAAAAGAATTCAGCTAAAAGAATCAACTTAAAGAATTTGGAATGGAGGAGACAAGTAACATCCTGTATGTATTTTCTCCACTGACAACAAAGCTCTGAAAGCTTGGAAATCTGACAAGACAGGAATATCCTCCTGCTACTCCAGCCTTTGAAAGATCAATGGGCTGAGACACATAATTATTCAGAAACATATGGCAGCAAAGATTTTTCCAATAATTAGATCTAAATTTTACAAAAATTAAAGAAAACCCAAACTAGAGCTGTCTTGGGCTTTACAGGAAAAACTGGCAGAGAATTTTCCCTACTCTGCTCTAAGCCATAATACTTGGACGGAATGTTAAACTCTCTTAAATAGCAGAAAATGGAGCAGTTACTTGGACTCTACAGATATTACATCAACCTAATGATGACCTCAACCAGGAAGTCAAACACCAGAATACTTAACTACAGCCTTTAAATTCAGAGATTTAAAAGCACTCACTGGCATAACCTAGTTTACTATGATCAACAAATTCCTTTCCTGCTGCCATGCCTGAGACCCACACCATTACACTTCTCTCCGCACTACTGTGCAGAGCAGCACCTCAAAGTACTATTCTAATTCTGTCATTTCAAATGAAAGATGACTCTCACAGCTGGATCAAACACACCAAGATCTAAGTGGTGTTGATCAGACGATGGGATTCTGGCTTTTGAGATACACTCAGCAGCACTAGTGTTAGCATTAGTATTCTGCTTACTTTGGAACCAGCAGCATTCTTTGACCCAGTAAGTCATAAACTACCTGCTTTCCCGTCCATAATCGCTGTGGTTTCATAATGGCAGGAGGAAAGATTTTAATTCTTCCTTTTTTGTCTGTCAGGCCTCGGTAAACAAGCTCCATGTATTGCTCTCTGGTGAAAAAGCAGCCCCGGATTGTCATGCTGACTCCAGAAATCATGTGATCCTGGATCAAGCCAGGAAGTGGCTTCCCATCCTAAAGACATAACAAGAAAAAGGTTTGGGGGAGACAATAAGCCATGTGCTACCAGTTCACAAAACTAATCTCCCTGGATAAAATCACTTTGTAAAAGTAACTTGTAAGGAACTTGTCATCTCAGCACAACTCTCTAGTAAACCTCTTCTGGACACTGACATTCAAAGGAATGAGATGGTTTGGATGTGCTGGGCCTTCTTTACACAAACAGAATCACATGTAGAAACAGAAGAGAAATCATGAATAAATCTCTAAAAATAAATAAATTGAATATTTTTAATTATCTCATTTAACAAACATAAAACCAAAAGTGATTTCATGTAGGAAAAAATCTATCTGACAGTTCTACTTGCCTTTGGCACAAGATACTGTTGATCAGTAAAGGCTAAGGTGTAGGCTTCTGCTCTACCCAGCTCACTCTGTGGGAAATGGGCATTCATTTCATCACCATCAAAATCAGCATTGTAAGCTTTGCAGTTGGCATAGTGCAGCCTCAGCACTTTTTCTCCGGGCAGGATTCGGGCACGGTGAGCCTGGATGGAAGGTCTGTGCAGAGTGGGCTGGCGGTTCAGTAAAAGGACATCTCCGTTTTTAATATGTCGACACACCTGCAAGAGAATTTTGGTTGCTGCCTATAAGGCATTTCCATGCGTGGCTCAGAAAGGACTGCAGTTTTAAATACACACACATACAAAACACTGTCTTTCTAGTATTAATGTCCTGCACAGAACTTGGAGAGAATCAAGACTGCTTGCCCCTGACTGCCCTCTGCTCTCCACCAAACCACATATTCTCCATTAACTCCCACAAACCACAGTGATCAAATTGAGTTAACTGCAAGAAAGCCACGTTCCAGTAATCTCACCTGTCCCTTGGCAATATAGGGATCAAAGACTGAGACAGAAAGAAAATGATGCCATTTGTAAATGAGAAAACAAGCTGTTTATCCAAAGCCCTGAATTGATACCTGCCACCATACCCCCAGCCCTGGACATCCTAGGACAAGTCATATGACCCCGTAGCTGAAGCAGAGGCCAGGGATCTCTGAGTTATAATTTCATAGAATTTTAGGGATTGGAATGGACCTTACAGATCATCTAGTCCCAACCCCCTGCCCTAGGCAGGGATACCTTCCACCAGACCAGGTTGTTTAAGGCTTTATCCAACCTGGCTTTGAACACTGCCAGAGCTGGGGCATCTACTACCTTCCTGGGCAACCTGTTCCAGTATCTTACCACCCTCACAGAAAAAAACTTTTCCCTAGTATCTAACCTATATTTCCCCTCCTTCAATTTGTACCCATTGCCCCTGTCCTCTCACTGCAGCTCCTAACAAAGAGTTCCTCTCTGGCTTCCCTTAGGCCCCTTCAGATACTGGAAGGCTGCTATGAGGTCTCCATGCAACCTTCTCTTCTCCAAACCTTTTCAGGTTTGGGTATAACACAGTATATTCTTACCTGGAACAGACTCTCTCAAAACAGTCTCAATTTCTCAGTCAGTAACACCCATATATCCATTTAAGTGACTGTCAACAGGAGTATAAGTTCTTTGCACAGTCTAAATACTGTTATATTTACCTCTGTGACAGGTTCTGAGAGAACTAACATCACAGAAATACTCAAGTCTTAAATACTAAATCTCTACTATGCTCCTACAGGGGTAATACACAACAGACAACGTGAAAAACTATTCAACACCAAAACTTTTGCCCCAGCAACTGAACAGTAAGTTCTCAACTTTTGCAAAAGATGGAGATATGGTTGAGAAGTTTCAAAGGCTGATTAAGCTGTAGCACAGAGAAAAACAGCTGACATAGAATCACTTAGGTTGATAAAGACCTCTAAGATTATCAAGTCCAACTGTTAGCGCAACACTGCCAAGGTCACCACTAAACCATGCCCCTAAGTGCCACATGTACACGTTCTGTACAAACCTCCAGGGATGCTGATTCCACCACTGCCCTGGTCAGCCTGTTCCAGCTTCACAACTCTTTGGAATAAATTTTTGCTAACATCCCATCTAAAGGTTTTGTCAACTGTAAAATGAGATGGCAATGGGAAGATGGATCCCAGGTTATAGCAGTCAGTGCTATAACACAAAGCACTCCAGGTCAGTGTCCCTTCCAGCATAACTGACACAGAACAGAGGACTCTTACTTTGTGCATCCTCATGGGCACCCCACTCCCAGAAGACAAGTCACATCAACTGCTTGTGTTGTACCTACTCTACAAGTACACTGAACTTCAGCCTACAGAACTACCACCAAAAAACTGCTCCAAATAGAGAACCTAATGTTTCGAAAGGAGCGGGGGAAAAAAAAAGTGAAAATCTGCTGTTAAGGACAGGGAGGCAGAGGGACATAAAAACATAAAGTGAAAGGAATATTGTATCTTCCATACTGCTAAACATCTCAAGAATAGCTAGCTACAAAAGCAAGACTACTCCATGTCTTGGCAAGATGAATGCCACACACTGTATTAAAAGAAAGAGTAAAATTCATGATGGAAAAATGGGATTTAGAATTTGGAAAAGTATCTTTCTCCCCACCCCTCAACTTTTTCTCAGCCACCTATTAAATGACAGGATCATCTTGTCCTGGCAGTCTTGGTGAGTGGGACAATTAGTATAATTATTTAAAACAAACCCACCATAGGTGCAGGAAGGCTCTGACAATCCCTTTGTCATACTCACAATCTTCAGTCCTGACTGGGGAGCGCCTGAAGAAGGAGTGAGGAGCTGCTTAGCGATGGCCTCCCTCTGGGTCAGGCTGGTTGCACTCAACACCGTGCGAGACCCGTCTTCATTAATGACCATGGAGGCCCCAGGGTGGACCTTTGGGCCATTTATGACAGCCTGCCTCAGCTCTTTGACATTCCAGGGAGTGACTGGCTGAGGATAAGTCAGTTTGGTAGCAAATACCTAGGCAGGAGGGGAAAGAGGCAAGAAATAACATGTTGTTCAACTTTGGCTTACAACTGTAAAAGCCACTGATAAAATAGAGTCAAATGTTAACTGATACAATGTAAACATAAATTACTTTAAGCCCTTGGATGCATCTCCTCCTCAATCTATTTTCATGCCAAATGAACACTTATCTGTTTTGAAATCCTCTACTGTAAGAATAAAAAACAATGTCCATTTTTCAATTTCCCACTGCAGTATAAAACTCAATTAGCAATTACAGAAATGAAAGGATGATTTTAGATTCCCCAAACCAAATGACAAATACAGTGAAAAAGCACATTGTCACCAGGCCCACTATTTACCAACAGGCAAGGAGATGAGATGATACAATGAAAAAGCTCAAATTGAGGCTCTGTGTGGTTCAGAATCTTTCAGGATTAATGAAGCTGGTGACATTATTATGGTCTTTTTCTTAAAGGCTGCCACAGCTGTTAGAGAGTACAAAGATCACAGGAGAAACAGGATCTACTTAGAAAGTTTGCACCAACTCCTAACCCCAGGAAACAAGCACAGTTTTTCTTTTGAAAAAAAAAAAATCTCAGATATGAGGTTCAGTATAACAGTAAGAATTTCCTGCTCTTCAATGCTCCTTCCTTATTAGCACACTAGTAACATACAGCTAGGGCACGCTGGGGAGGAAGGATTCCAGAGGAGTCCAAAAATCTCTACATTTTAAACTGCTATGTAGCTGAAAGTGTCAGCAGTGTAGTTCAGTCCCCTCTACATCAGAAAGAAAGTCCTTGATTTATTCTCACCATAGGAATGCCAATCTCATTGGTGCCAATGTACATGTCAGGGCAAATGACTGATCGGGCAGCAAAATCCACACGTTTTCCCATCATGTGCTTGCGGAACAGCCCTTCCTTCTTCTCCAGCAGCTTTGAAAACAGAAGTCAGTGATTAAAACGTGAGAGAAATGCACCATCAGACAGATTCTCCAGATACTACAGTGATGAGCATGATGAAAATGCCCACACACTAACCACGAAGAGTTCACTTTTTTCCTATTCCACCAGCTTCTCTTGTTTTAACTGTCTGTGCCAGACAAGGTCCAGTGTCTCTACGATTCTGCCTGCTACCCACCTGACGGATACCAGGGTATTTTTCTGTTGTCAGTTTGTCCATGTCACTATCAAACACAATGTTGACATGGCTCTGAAGACGTATCCAAGCATTGTACAGCTTATCTGCAATGCTCTGTCCTGGAATTATTGCCAGCACAGAACGGTCCAGAGGCTCATTATCCTCTCCTGTCACCTGCAGAAACAGAAATTAGAAACTTGGACTTGACTTCACAAAAAATATCTTCTATTTACCAGACTGAAATTATAGTATTGATTATAATATTAAATATAGAAAATGAAACATTCACCATTATTTTACACCTCACTAAAGAAACTAATTTTTTAAAAAACAAATCCTAAAGAACTAACAATGCAAATTTAACTTTCAAGTTATTACAACCAAGAGCCTCAGCCAGGTCTGCTGTCAAGCTTTAGAAACTGATTTGGAAAACACCACAGCTACACATTCCAGTGGGGTTTTAAAAAATGACCGCTAATCAACCATCTCCTGCTAGGTAACAGTCCTCTTTCCAAATTAAATGTAACTGGTTAGTCAGTGTGTGCTACGAATCACTGTAACTAGAAAATTATATTCCTAGATAAAAATAAGGCAAATATCACCTACATCACTTAGTTTCCAGTTGAAGTCTGTACACCAGTCACATTCAAAATGCATTAACCTCCTGTCAGTCACACGCTGAAGAATGATCTCCATCTAGTGGCTATATTCTGAGTAACTACAAATGTTTTCAAAATGTTTTACATTTCTGATGTAAATCAAGTTCAGAGAAAACTATGCCCAGTATCAAAGAAGCCTGAATGATACAACTGATGGACAAATATGGAACGAGGAGGCAAGCTGACATACGTTATTATTTACCACTGTACAACCATGTGAAGTGGTCAGCAGCAGAGAAACATTAATAAATCTTATCTGTGATTTTTTTCTGTTCTATTTAGATGGTCAAAAAATAACCATGATCATAATTGGCCCTGCTAGGCTTAGAAGCTAAAGTGGCTTTTTTCCCCTGCACCATTTTTGATGCGATGAGACACTGGCAAAGTTTTATCGTGAACTGTTAGTGCTGTACATATTTTGTTCTCCAGAAACATACACTAATCTAATACCAAAAGCCATGATTTAAACAATCTGACCAAAATGTATTTTCCCTTTGCACCAAGAAGATGAAAGGAAAGAGAGGAATGAAAAAACCAACCCCAACTATGAATAACATCTCCACTGGCACATGCCCCAACAGCCCAGGCAAAAACAGGAGACCTGAACTCAACCCACGTATCCAAAAAAGCAAAGATAAGCAACAACTCTTACTGTTTGGTTTTCTTCGGCAATTTTTATTGGCTGACATTGTTCTTTTGCCATGAAAACCAAGAGTTTCCTTATTATTTGGGCATCTTTCATCACAGCCTGCAAGTTCACAGTCTGACCATTAGTGAACAGCCGATCTCCAACACGATTTACGGGACGATACCTATGGCACATCAAAATTACTTTAGAAGATTAAAGCCACCGAAAAGCAGCATCATAAACCTCATTCTAAGCTAAGTCTCCAGTGCATGAAAATAATTCAAACAAACCAACAGTAAGCATTTAAAAATTCATGTACTCTACTGGGACAGTCATAAAAGAAGAATGATCCTTAACAAGCAATTCTACCAGTACTATACAGTTACAACATTCTATAACCATTTAAAATACTAATACAACAAGTTTTTTTCATAATTAGTATTTCAGTATTCTAACAAACTCATTTGAAGTTACAACAGAACTTATCATCAATTTCTACTGTCATTTTCATTATTTACACACTCCATGACACTTCAGCAGACAGTGTCTGTACTATAGCTGTTTGCACCTCCAACTCCTGTAAAAAGTGTGTGCTAAACCTCATGATTTCTCAAACGTTTTGGAGGAAAAATTTTACCTTGAAGGTGGAACCACAAGCAGATCTAAAAAAAACATGTCTGGACTGAATCCTGAACTCTCATCATGATCCATTCCAGGGAAGAGAGAACGCAAAAAGAAACCTAGAATGATAGAACAGAAAAGATAAACATATCATCACTGCTGTTGTTTGGGAAACCAAACCCCCAGATGCACTTGGTCAATCAAGTTAAAAGAATCTGCTAAGCCAAACACTAGTGAGGTTGTTTAAAATAAAAACATTTAGGCAAACTTTAGATAGAACTGTCATCGCGTTTTTTGGTCACATATGTGGTATTTTAGAATCAGCTCTGAACAGAAATACACACTATAGCAACAGGAAAAAGCAAACAGCAGGAAGAAAGTTTCCAGCTACTAACTGTGCCTGATTCATGAAACTGCTGTTTTTTCCTGGCAGCTGTAGACAGAATCAGTACAGACAACTGAAGAGAAGAGATTGGTGAATACATTCTCAGTCTTTAACCAGTATAACTGTGGGGAGTGTTAGGTGCAGCACCATATGAAAATCACATTCTCTGTAAGCAACAGTCATGATCTGTGGGAAGCCACAATTTGAGAACAGGTAATCAAGTTATTAATTGAATCCAGCTCTCTGCACCCACTAGCTACCAGTCCTCCTGTCACAAACCCTATCCTGCAGCCAGGAGCCCTTAAGGCAAAAGGCAAAGATTCGACAAGAAGTTCCTACTGGAATATTTGCAGACTTTGTCCACTAAGTAGTACAGAAAACAAAGTTACATTGCTTTTAAAAACCATTACCTTCATTGTTCCACAGAGCCAGGACGTATTCCTTGGCAGTCATTGGTGTCAGGTATCCTCTCTTCCCTAACTGGCTTTCATCAATACCTGAAAAATAAAACATAAAAAAGTATTTACTAAAAACATAATCACAAGAGGTTACTCTTACAATGAGAAGTGCTTCTAGCTCAGAGAAGGAATGGAAGTACATGCAAAATATACCAGCTGACATTAAAATTCTACATTAAAAATCTACATTAAAATTCCCACTAAAATGTTTGTTTTGGGAGTATGAAATTAACT
The DNA here is from genome assembly GCF_000695815.1 of Acanthisitta chloris. Taxonomy (NCBI): domain Eukaryota; kingdom Metazoa; phylum Chordata; class Aves; order Passeriformes; family Acanthisittidae; genus Acanthisitta; species Acanthisitta chloris. The sequence continues at coordinate 5,490 of NW_008686616.1, read as the reverse complement.
ACTGAAAGAGCCTTCCCAGTATGGAAAAACGAAGCCATTTTTGTGACTAACGGATAACAAAGAAACTGACTGAAACAAGACTCAATTTTAGCATCTAAAGTGAATGCTTTATTTAACTCATGGTGAGCTGGAACGCTTCTTCAACTGATCTTATCCACTGACCAAAATACAAATCAAGAGTCAGCCTGCAGCAGGGGAACACAGAAGTGGAATTCAGGTCCTAACAGTGAGATAAAGGTTCCCATGAAATACTCAACTGGAGGAGACAATAGCACCAGTCAGCAATCCACCTATATTCTAAGTTAGAGTCTAGGCTAATTGTACTTTGGAGAGGAAGGAAAACACAGGATTTTGCTTCTGAAAAGCAGAAAGATTTTTATTTTTTTTAAAAAAGGGCACAGGTTTTAGGTCTCCATTTCCACTTCTCTTGCAGGCCCTTGTGTCCCAGGGAAGCTAGAGTACATGCCTCAAGGAAAAGCAATTCTCCCATTATATGGGATAATATGGATTCTCTCAGATAAAGTCTCCTACTTTTCTTGTGGCCAAGGCCCAGAAATCCAAATCTTTCCACACCGAAACTTCAATTCCCCATTCATCTGGATAAACTTTCTATCCCTTAAACACAAATGCATCAATGCCAAGGTTAAAAGCACTTGCTCCAAGACCCAGATGCAACACAGGCTGTGCAGAATGGACATAACTGTACGATCCATCCTATTTCAGAAGACAGAACACTTCACATTGTGCTTCTTCAGCCACAACTCCGTATTTAAATCACAGAGAAGCAACCTTTTCTCAGGGCTAAATAACACACACAAATCCACTTCAATTCTATCTCATTCTGTAAAGGATCAAGGATACAAAAGGGAAAGTGATTTAAACACTAGGTTAATTAAGCCTAGAAAGTTTCCTCTTTCTAAGGAAACTCTTTAATAACAGTTAAGATTACCTGATTTTCTTTCTGAAGTAAGGTTGGTCATCTTCCTTCTAGTTAATTTTTTACCTAGTTGGTCTGTTTAAAAAATCTAGCAGAAAATCATCTACCTGCCAAAAATTAAGTGTCCCAAAACCACATTAGAGTTGACATAGGTCATGATTTTGTAACTCTTTTCCTGACATACTCAAAGCTGCAAAAGCACAGAAGACTCCCAAATAGAAATTCAATAGAGCTGGGCACTCCTCTACTCCTGAGCTTACTAGTTTATTTACATTTTTTACAAGAGAGTCACAAGTGCATATTCACTGCGAGGAATCTGTGCTCCTTACATGCAGGAAAATAAGTGCTAACATATCAGAGTATAAAACAAACATTTTACCTCCTGGCTCATCCAGAATGCCTTCCTCTCCTGACTTATGTAACACTGTAGAAGGATAGGTAACTGTCAGCTTGCTGTTATGCTCCTTTCGCACTAGTGACCTCCTGGCTCTTAAAGAGAAAAAAAAGAAAACCAAAAAAAGGCAGATAAAAGTTAATACAAATCCTCACTGTATTTGACTTCACACCAGCTATTTATTTAAGTTTAACTTACTTGCAGTTTGGGCATTTCTTTGAACTTGTATGTGCTTTCCAGAACTCTGCTATCAGCTTGTTTCTACACTCACACACGTTTTTGACCTGATAAAGAAAAAAAAAAAAAAGACACGAAAACAATAAAAATAAATTAAAACACCTTATATGAAGAGTTCATTAAACATTACACAATTAACATTAACGATCAACACGAACATTATTAGTATCAATGTACAGATACCCCTGTACTAATTTAATTCAGGCCTTGATCGCTAGTGTTCTTCCACCATCTTCCTATATCTGCTGGAAACACACCCCTCAGTACTCACCACCCTCCTCTTTATCTCATAAATAGTCTTCATTTTTCAAGTCAGTACTGAAATGTAAAGCTTTACTCTAGTGATGATTTAAGGAGGCAAAAGTATGATAAAAATCAATTCTTTCGACTGCTCATGAATATATGATTTACCAGGTGCTTAAGGTTAGATTTGAAACAACTGATTAAGGAATCAAGCTTGGCTTATAAACAAATCTGCTCGAGGATCTTAGACTTTTAAATATCCTCTTCATTAATATTTGCCTTTACTAACAATGTACCTGAATCTATCTTTAAATGTAAATTAAAATTCAATTGCATATATTGAATAATAGACTTCAATTACAACAATTCTGCAAATTTGCTGAACTCATGAGTTCTCAAAATATGTTCTGCAGCTCAAAACAGCTTCATACAGAGAAGTATCAACATCCACAGGTAGTGTCCTGATACCAGTATCAGACCTTT
>NW_008686616.1:0-3166 GCF_000695815.1 Acanthisitta chloris | reverse complement strand
CACCAGAAACCTAATAGTTACACTACCAGGAAATACAATACTTTTAAATTTAATTTTAAGCTTAATTTCATATTTCTCCCAGAAAGGGCCTCTAAACATAACACAATTCAGAACTCCAGGAGAAAATCTAGCATCTACACAGTCAAAGACACGATTTCTTCTGCACAAGAAGACAAACCCCAAGATCTCAGGAGCAGCACTGACTGCACTTACATTTGAACACCGATCTCCTATTTGAGAGCTTTGCAGTATTTCCCGAACGTGGTTATTTAACTCCTCTTCAATTTCTGAACCTGTTGCATCTGCACATTGCTCTAAAAACTAGAAGAAACAGAAAGAAAACAGTTGGTATAGCTTTACAGTTATGGGACTATGATCTCAAAAAGAAATGGAGCAATACACAGTACTTGCCTTGTTCAGAATGACTTCAAGGTCATGGACAGCATGAAGCAAACCTTTCTCCAGAACCTTCAGCTGACTTAGCAGCAAGTGAACCACAGCTCGAGGACATGTCAGCATGTGACAATTTAAACAAGAACCTCGAAGTAGGAGGTATAATTTCTGGAAAGAAAAGGGAAGAAATGGTTATCCTGGTAAATCCTTTGAGGAGAGGCTGAGGGAGCCTAGGGTGTTTAGCCTAAGAGGAGGCTCAGGGGTGACCTGATCACTCTCTACAACTAACTGACAGGAGGCAAGTGGGGGTCAGTCTCTTCTCCCAGGCAACAAATGACAGGAGGAGAAGACAGTCTGAAACTGTGCCAGGGGAAGTTTAGGTTGGACATCAGGAAGAATTTCTTCACAGCAAAGGTGATTAGACACTGCAGTGTGCTGTCCAGGAAGGTGGTGGAGTCACCATCCCTGGAGGTGTTTAAGGAGAGACTGGATGTGGCACTTAGTACCGTGGTCTAGTTGACATGGTGCTGTCAGGACATAGCTTAGACTTGATTATCTCAGAGGTCTTTCCCAACCTGACTGATTCTGTGATTTACTACTTTGCACAGTAAGCAAGTAGATTTGTTTGAACTTAAAGTGCTACTACAATTGAGAATTGTTACCTTTCACCATAAAGAATCAAACTGAAAAAAAATTTCTTTCAAGGACACAAATTCTTATGCAGAACATAATCTGTAGACAAACTGTCTGCAGGCTGTCTACAAAAAAGATACATGAAACACTTGTCCTATCACAGCAGCTCTGGGCCAAAGGTTGCTCTTGCACAGCACAGTGACTACAGCTCCTAACAGCTTGTCCCAAAAAGGACAAGGTGCCACCCAAAACCCCACACCAGTGAAATGAAACATTCTGGCCACAGGTACCATCAGTGTCCTTCAAGATTCTTCATACAATCACATGCCTCTCAAGGTCTGGGAAATTATCAGCAGAATCTATTATTTAACTTACATAATATCTGCAAACAACTCACTGCAGCTGCACACAGCCCCAGTGCCTGGAGACTAACAATTACTGCTGCAGGATTTTATTCCCTGGTCAGAGACAAGTATTTTACTCAAAGCTGTAACAAGACTAGAAGTGGGATGTACCTCATCTAACTTTAGTCACTGAAAAGTGAGGTTCTTATTCTCAATTAACAGCCTGTGCAGAAGGTAGTTACTGTAACTGGGGAGACTGGCACCTCAGGAGGGAAATGCATCCCAGCTCAGGTTCCTTATAGACTGGATGAATCTTTCTCTGCTGATAGATCCACTCAGACTCCAGAAACAGCTAAAAAGCACAATCAGATTATGTATCTAACTTGCAGAAGACCAAAATAGGTAAAACCCTACCCTTACAGCCAGGAATCCTTTCATATTTAAGAGATGACCCTTTGGAGAAACACCCACATGAAGCACTTTGAAGAAATGGGCGGTTTGACCATCCCATGCAGCTTTCAAAACAAGTTTCTAACACCTGTCCTGAGAGGTGTACTCCAAGTCAAACCTCTGCCCTATGACAGGTATGCCACACACCATGTAAATGCAACAGCTGTAAAGCTATGAGAAGCACGTGTCTGACTTCCAGATGCAAGAAATCTTGACATCCTTTTTATTTTTTTTTAATTAAAAATACTGATGGATTTCTATACAGCTCAGTATTCCTCAACTCTCTGCTTCCACCAAAACTGCAGCACTGTATTCTTTCATTCACTTGGCACACTGTTGTGTCACTCAGCACATCACTGGATAGGCTGTTGGTTCTATCCACATTGATCCAATTTTCTATAATAAATTATCTGGAATAAGAGGACTGCAGGGCAGAATGTACCACACAGCAATCTGGAGAAAAAAAACAAACCCAGAATGCCTGGGAAACACTTGCAGATCCGAAGATAAAAGCAGGCAGCTGTCCATGTGCTGGTTAAAGGAAATGCTGATTTTTACTGTGCCATGCATTTAATTAAGGCATGAGCCCCCAGAGTTGGTCATGCAGTTTAGTGATCAACATTGCCCCCTCTCCTACTTGTCAATGCTGAGTAAAATGATAGTTACAACAAAGTGTATATTTCACAAAAGGTCTGTTTGTGTTGATTATGACACAACAAAACTTTTCTACCACATTTGCTGTCATTACAATTAAGAGAGAAAATAGATCTCAGAACTTTTTGTGTTTTCAAGGACTATTTTCAGAGATTACAAGTACATACTAACAACTTGAGCACTACCACGTGTTTCACCATACATACATCGAAGAAGAGAGGGTTGTAGACAGTCAGGGGCAGCTCTATATGCCCAAAATGACCAGGGCAGTTGCTGAAGTTCTGCATGCAAGTTGAACATGCTTCTTTGGAGTCTGGAGGTCCCAAAGCCAAGTCGTACAGTCCATTCACTGCCGGATTCCCCACGTTATCCAGGTACTGAGAGTTTGTTATGGCCTTTACACTCAGTTTCCTGGAGTTGAAAGAAGAGAATACAAATCACCGGCAGCCGCGTGATATGCACTTGAATGGCGCAACTAGCACAGGCATTTGGTACCCATAAGAGCATTTTAATTGATGGAAACATCTCTTTGAGGTGTGACGCAACGGGGATTTCTGTGCCGCTGATTTCATTGAACACAACCATTCACCCCGCAGCCAATACTCCTTTTACATCTTTGGCCATTCTGTTGAGGACTCGCGTCACTCTGTGCTCTCTCGAGCAGGGAGAGATCGCACAGGACTCAGCCGCCG
>NW_008686615.1:2436-3412 GCF_000695815.1 Acanthisitta chloris | reverse complement strand
ATTCTGCCCTTGTGAGACCCCACCTGGGCTAATGCATCCAGATCTGGAGTCCTCAGCAGAAGAAAGAAGTGGACTTGTTGGAGTTGGTCCAGAGGAGAGTCACAAAGATGATTAGATGAATAGAGCACCTCCTATAAAGACACACTGAGTGTTCATCATGGAGAAGAGCAGGTTTTGGGGACACCTCATTGCGGTCTTCCAGTGCCTTAAGGGGGTTTATAAAAAGGAGAAAGAGGGACTTTTTGTATAGGCAGCTAGTGACAGGACAAGAAGCAATGGTTTTAAACTTAAAGAGAGCATGTTAAAATTAGATATTAGGAAGAAATTCTCTACTCAGAGGATGGTAAAGCACTGGAACAGGCTGCCCAGAGAGGTTGTTAATGCCCCATCCCTGGAACTGTTCAAGGCCAGGTTGGATGGGGCTTTGAGCATCCTGGTCTAGTGGAAGGTGTCCCTACCCATGATAGAACTACATGATCTTTAAGGTCCCTTCGAACACAAGCCATTTTATGATTCCATGACTCTGCGAGTTTTGCAACATATCTGGAGCCTGTGATCTTCCTTGCTCTTCAGACTGTTCCTTGCAATGTGCATCAAAGGATTTTGGAGGTCTTTCCACTGGGATTCAGAGCCTCATGTGTCCCACACCCTGTCTTAACCCTTTCTTTCAGAGGAGATCATAAGCTCTGAACACTATTTTTTGACATCTACACCATCCACTACGTAAAGAATGTGTGTTTTCCCCTCATTTCCTGTTTTTTATAATACCTCTTTGCTCAACTTGGCCAGAAAGACACACATTTCATTTAGAGTAAAAGTTTTCTTGTTCCTGCTCTTGCCTTCAACTAAGACTAACATCACCAGCTAGCGGTGACCATGGTAAGTCTGTATTATGGCCCATGTATTTTTTAAGAGGCTGACAAGGAACATCTCTGCAGGCAGGAAAAAAGCTGTGGAAAAAGTGATGGGGGTTAAA
>NW_008686615.1:1956-2211 GCF_000695815.1 Acanthisitta chloris | reverse complement strand
CTATTCTTAGCAACCCAAATTCTTTTGGGAAAAAGACTGCAGGTAGCTGCCATTTTCAGCAATTCTCCTAGCATGTGAGATCATTGCCATTTTGGTTGATTTTTTTATTTGGTTTATTTTTTCTATTGATCCTGTGTTTTTTGTCTTTCAATACTCAACCAACAGCAACTATATTCTTCCCAGCCTTGAGAAAACCAGCTTCTGAAGCTGGGGAAAGGAATCATGACAAAGGTCATTCAAACCGTCTTCAGTCTC
>NW_008686615.1:0-676 GCF_000695815.1 Acanthisitta chloris | reverse complement strand
TACATTGTTTAAAGGCCTCCATATAGGCCAGAGGATATGTCCATACTAATGGTTACAGGAACTTATTCCCAAGTCCTCAACCAACTTGGAGTTAGTTACCAAAGTACCTTGGTGAATGTGGTCCCAAGCACATGAACATGGTGTTGATGTGCTCTGCCAATTGATGGGGGCAACAGAAATGACACAGACACCAATGAAAAGAATAGGCTTATTTTACTATTGGTGTTTAAGATACTAGAAAAATGAATAATGCAATTATTTATACAGTTAGTTTACAAAGTTCTAATTCAAGCAGCCCAAACAGCAAACACAATAAGCAAGGTAATGAACCTAATCATTACTCCATACAAGAAAGAATAGTGATTAAGATATATCACTCATTGCCCTAATACCTTATCATCATCCAGATCTGCAGTCGCTGGGGAGCCCCTGGTTGCAGTGAGGGTTTGGAGAGCCTTTCCTGGCAATTGGCAAGTCCTACACAGTGTGTCTACTCATAGGTGAGGTGTCCAAAGTCGCTGCAAGAAGGTCCAGCTTTTATAGGCCAAATTAGCAAGGTAAAAATAACTTGCAGGTTTTTTGTGGTTTGTGTGGATGATACCTGGTGGTACTTCCCTCTGACCAACCATGGCCAGGGCTTGGCTAGAGCCCAGGATGCAAGTGGTAGAGTTTCTTA